>NC_045169.1:6030164-6095164 GCF_900700415.2 Clupea harengus
AGACTAAAACTAATACTGAAACTAATAAAAACTAAACTCAAACTAAGCATTTTCAAAAAATAGAAACTAAACTAAACTAGCAAACCCACTTTAAAAACTAATTAAAACTAAACTGAAATTGAAAACAAAAAGTCAAAACGAAATAAAAATAAAAACTAGTGAAAAACGCAAAACTATAATAACCTTGGTGGGCACCTTCAGGGCGTGTGTGTGTGTGTGTGTGTGTGTGTGTGTGTGTGTGTGTGTGTGTGTGTGTGTGTTTCTGTGTGGGCACCTTCAGGGCGTGTGTGTGTGTGTGTGTGTGTGTGTGTGTGTGTGTGTGTGTGTGTGTGTGTGTGTGTGTGTGTGTGTGTGTGTGTGTGTGTGTGTGTGTGGGCACCTTCAGAGCGTGCTCCCTGAAGAACCTCAGAGCGTGGGCAAACACCTCGATGGCCCTCATCCTCCGACCACTCACTGCCTCCAGCTCCGTCTCCATGGTGAGGTCCTGTGGGAAAACCAGCAAATCCGCCGCAAAAGCCTTTTAACAACCGTTTAAAATGTAGAGCAGATACAACAGAGCTTCTCAAACCCTCAAGTCCAAAGCCAGCTCTGCTATTCTCTCTTTGCTGGGTGTTTTTCTGGATCAAAGGGCTGCTGTCTTTGCACTTGACTCTCATCTGAGGGGATGAGAACTCAGATTGGGATCTCAATTGGGATCTAAAGATCTGTACTCACCACAGAATGTTTTGTGTGGGGGGGGAAAAACATTTCTATTATAAAAACAGGTTTGCCCATACAAATAGAGTCTGAGGAGATGAACTGCGGATGGACTAAACTAAACCTAAAGAATAGATAGAGTACTTAAAAGATGTTAATCACGCTGAGAAAAACATTCTCAAGTGGGCCAATTCTCTGGAAATATCAAAACAGTATAGCACTCGTATAGTAAAAGTATGCAACTAAAAGGCTTCTTCAAGTATGCTACTTTTTCACGGGAGACCGTGGGCCAGTTAATGCACAAGGAACATAAAAAAGCTCATCAATCATACGCCCAAAATAAACAACTAAGACTGTTTCAAGTACAATTTCTTTTTCAGAAAAACATGAACAAGAGTTCATCTCCTGTCCTTGTGCGCCTCTCACATACTTAAAGTAAATGACTAAAAGTCCATTGTTAACTATGCTATTTCCCCCCTGTGCTCTCCTGCTCCCTGCTGCTTACGCTGGTGCTGTGGATCTTCATCTTGAACTTGTCGAAGTAGAGCCAGTGGCGCGCCTCCTCGGGGTCCAGGTCGTGGTAGCTGTCGCGCGCCGCGAAGCCCAGGCTGTGGAAGCGCAGCTCGGGCGTCAGCAGCAGGCTGGTGGGGCTCTTCTGATTGGCCACGCCCGGGTCTCCGCCCTCCCAGCGCCTGTGGGTGGGGTCGGAAGGGTGAGTGGATTGCAGAGTAAGGGGGTAACTTTTAAAACTTTGCATTAGGGATTTCTGTCTAATGTTAATTAAATGCATTAGTTCACACAAACAGTTACAGACCAGTACATTGGATACATTTACTCACTCTCATTTACACACACACATTCACTTGCCCCCACACACACACACACACACACACACACACAACTTGACCAGGAGCCTCGTTACAACATTGGGTGGGAAGAGTGGGAGGGGACTGACTTCATAGGGCATGTGTTCTATGCGTCTTGTGGGTCTGCTATAATGCTTGTGTAATGCGTGTGTTTGTATGCAAGCTAGTCTGCGCACTGAGGTAATGCTTGTGTTGAGTGTCTGCATGCCCGTGATGCCCGTGATGCCCGTGATGCCCGGTCAGTACCTCATCATGTGGATGGCCTCGGGGTCCTCCGTGAAGCTGAAGGCGTAGCCACTGGACGTGGTGCCAAAGTCTATGGCCACCACCACTGAGAAGGGCTGAGTCACACGGGGCCGCAACTCTGCCCTCTGAGAGAGAGAGAGAGAGAGAGAGAGAGAGAGAGAGAGAGAGAGAGAGAGAGAGAGGAAGGGAGAGGAAGGGAGACAGAGAGAGAGAGGAAGGGAGGTAGGCAGAGGGAGATATGGTCAGAAAAAGACAGAGAGAGGAATGAACAATGAATGAAACAGGGAGACAGAAAGATCGATGGTGAGGGCATGGATGGGAGATGGAGAAGGGGAGAGAGGGGGGGGCAGTCAGAGAAGGGAGAAGGAGAGGGAGGGGGAGAGGAAGAGGAAGAGGGAGAGAAGAAAAAGACAGGTACACGGAGGTTATCACAGAGTCTAGCCCTGTAGGTGGGTGCGGATGTGTGCTGGTACACTGCACAGACTGTGCCCTGGTACGGACATGAACGGACAGCATGGAAGGTCAGAGCTCGGCTCATGTATGGAGGCTTATGGAGACGTCATCAGGAAAATATGACTCGGCCCTTCTTTCATGTGGATTCCCTTGGCAGTTTGAGACACTGGAGCATATTACAGAGCATATTAGACCAAAGTGGGTTTGCTATATATATATGCCTTATAACCCCTTCTGCTATTAGTCTTAGTCAAGTTATTTTTCCTTGGTGTTTTCTCTGTAATTACAGGTGTAGGTCTGGCTAATGATGTGTCTGTGATGGGTGGATAACCAGTAACATGTGGAGAATGGGATGTCCACGAATGTAGAGAACGTGCCATTTGCAAGTTGCCTTCGTGAGACTTGAGGAAGGTGAAAACTAAAAGCTTAACAGAGATCGAGAATCTGCTGTAAAGCCAATCCTAAATCTTGTTGTTACACAAAGCCAGTCAGTCTGTGGGTGTTTCTCTCTGATCTGATGTTGCTTGGTAGACTGAGGTCTTAAAGCATCCCTTGTCTCAGCCACAGATTGCAGTGTGTGTGAAACAAATGAGATCAGGGACAGAAAGAGCCCATGTTAAGTTCTAAGTAAAGAAGCATAATTATACACGGACGCATCAACGTCACCACCGGCTATTACAAATGCTGCTATTTGACGGTGCACGAAATGGTACCATAACAGTGTGTGTGTGTGTGTGTGTGTGTGTGTGTGTGTGTGTGTGTGTGTGTGTGTGTGTGTGTGTGTGTGTGTGTGTGTGTGTGTGTGTGTGTACCCAGTCTGAGTGTGAGTGTGAGTGTCTGGGACCTTACTGGAGAGGGGGATGGAGTGAGAGGGGCAATGCTGCAGTCATTTCTGGAAGGAAAGGGGGAGCCTGACGGAGTTGAAGAAACAGATCTGTCTTCCCCTGAGAGAGAGAGAGAGAGAGAAAGACAAAGAGAGTGAGTGAAAGAGAGAGAGAGAGAGATAGAGTTTAATGGTTGTTTACTGAGCATTGTTAAATGTGTATCTGTACATAACACAAAAGAGGACTGTCAGTGAGAAGACCCATTAACATTCTTAGAGGGCAAACCTCCAAGAGCCTTTCTAGAACATTCCGAGTGCTTTTTTAGAGGTTGGAGGGCATATGTCAGGTAGCCACAGGCTATGCCATCGAGGTCATTATCCTGTAAGTTCAGTTACTGTGGCCAAGCAAGAGGACATCCATGACAGCTTTGACATTCAGCGTCTTAAAGGGTTGGCTTACCATGAGGCCTTGAAGGTCATGTGTCAAATATCTCACTGCTCCTGTTTACTGGCCTCTGCTCTCCCTCCTCTCTCAGTTACGGAAATCAAAATGAACAGGAGTTGGCCTGATAGCCGTAATTGTTTTGTTTACTCACTCCGCAAATCTTACTTGCTTGTTGACATTTTTAGTAGCTACTTCCTGTTATTTCTCCCTTACTCGCTGCTCCTGAGAGATTTCATGAAAGCCTTTCAGCGATGGAGGTGTCCTCTGTTAGAAGTTTAAAAATGGCCCATTCCAGGAGCCTGGTGAGGATCACAAGCATGTGCAAGAACTAGGCACAGGACTCCCAATCTGATAAGTATGTGTGGGACCTGTCATCGCATATCGCACGGCATGAGAAACCTGTCACCACAGCAACACCTGGACTTCTGATAGCAGCCAACTCTCTTGGAACAGCAGCTTCCATGGGTGGGATTCCCAAAATTCCAGACTTTGGGCATTCCTGCTGCTGGATATTTGACTTTGGAGGATGGCGTCTGTTTACGTAGCAGTGGCGAGGGTTTGAAATGACCTTTCACTCTTTCCGTATCGGACAAAGTGGACTGTACAGCTACATGCAAACGTAAACACACACACACACACACACACACACACACACACACACACACACACACACACACACACACACACACACACACAGACAGTTTCCATGGAGAAGGTGGAGTCTCCTCTCAGGAATGATGGGAATGTTATCAGAACATGCTCATATTCCCAAGGGGAGTGAAAGAGGATAAGACCGACACGTTCACGCCCCTGTCCGGTGGTCATGTCATACTACGTTCACATGAACCCCATAAATACCAGTAACCACCTGGTATCAGTGGAAGAGACAACTCCTAACATCGTACTGTATTTACGGTCAGCATTATTATTATTATTTTTCTTCAGTGCAGCCTGATTTCAAATATAATCACCTCTGTTCTTAACTCCATACACCAATCTGGACCTCTTGCTTTAATGTGAGTGTTGGGAATGGTTCTGGTCTCACCTGGCACCTGTAGGGTGTTGTTGTTGCTGGGCTGTAGGACGGCTGCCATGGCGACGGGTGACAGGGCCTTCGCAGCCTTAAGGAGAGCACACAAAGATACACCAGCATCAAGGTCAAAGGTCATCATACAGGACAGAGTTAAATTGACTTTCATTCATTCTGTACACGTATTCATTCAACGCAACAAACAGTGTACGTGTTACTAGTGTGTTTGGTCCTTGGCATTTAAAGACACAGCCCCCTCGATTCTGGCGAAAGGTTGTTGACGTGTGAACTCAACAGCACAATCACGCCCCGCCCTTCTGGGCTCCTGAAGCAACATGTCAATTGGCTCAGCCTGAAGCACTTTGTTTGTTTTCCCATTGGCTGAGCCAGGACTGTGCACAAACACCAGACTCTTGAGTGCACACACTCAACAGGCAGCTGGAGTCATACAAGGAGAATTTTTCGCTGAATTCAACGAAAAGTGTAATGGATTATAGTCCAGGACGACCCCTTTAAAGTGCTGACCTTTACATTAACGGTACCTTGCTTTACCGCTTGAGGTCCGGGACGGTAAATCACTCACGTCTGTGCTGACCACACAGATCCAATCAAAGCACTCGGGCAGAACCAGCGCCTTTTTGGCCCGGCCTCATCAGATTCAGCCCTGTGGGTAGTCCCACAAGTCCCCGAGCCCAAGAACAATCTGTTTGGATCTTTATGACAACCAAAGATGGATATGTTTGATTACCGGAGGGGTCAATTCCTTGCTTGTGCTCTCGCTCTTGGTGAACCTTTCTAAGGCAGCTCCCCACCACACAACAGCTGCAACAACACTCCAGTAAAGAGCCCGTGGAATGATAAGCACACCACATGTGCGAACACATGTACACACTGAAATAAGAAATATTAAGGATAACCATCGGCGACCCTTCCTGAATCCACCTCCTTGCCAGGGATTGGGGTGGAAAAGAAAATGGAACTAAGAGGTTGGCCCAGTGAAGTGCTCCAAAACCTCCAAGCCAAATGAAACACTGATTCTGAGGCTACACGTGTAACCTGGCATTCTGCTAGTCTCTGCCCTGGCATCCGTGTTCAGCTTGGTGTGGATCTAATCAAGTCCCGAAGATTAAAGACCTCACAGGCGTGGTGATGACAGTATAAACACCGTGGTTGAAGCCTTGCTTGTGTGTGTTGGACTGCCTATGTAGTTTAGGTCTGATTTTCACTCTGGTAACCCCCTGATTTGCCCGCTGTAACAATGAAAAAGCGGATTTGAAACAACACAGACACACGTGGTTTAAATGTGCTGTCCTTTCTGTGTGTGTGTTTGTGGATGTGTGTGTGTGTGTGTGTGTGTGTGTGTGTGTGTGTGTGTGTGTGTGTGTGTGTGTGTGTGTGTGTGTGTGTGTGTGCGTGCGTGCGTGCGTGCGTGCGTGCGTGCGTGCGTGCGTGCGTGCGTGCGTGCGTGCGTGCGTGCGTGCGCGCGCGCGCGCGTGTGTGTGTGTGTGTGTGTGTGTTTAACCACATTCCCATTGTACTGTATTGTGTTGAAACCTTCCCCCCAAGTTTCTGTTTCCCATTCAATGATAAAAATAAGAGCGGGGAGACGGAAAAAAAGCATCATCCCACCACTTTTGTCAAACTCAATCTCCTGTTGAGCCCCACACTCTCCCAACCCCATTTTCATCCCCCCCCCACTTTCCTGGTATTTCTTCCCCCCCAAAACTCCATCTCTCTCTGCACCTCTTTCAATCACTCCATCTCTCACTGTATTAGTTTTGGAGCCACGCGACTTAGCAATAGCCAGGGATCAGTGGAGTAAGCAGCCCGGCTCAACTGGCTTTCCCCTAGGGGATGAAAGAGTGAAAACAAGAAGAAAGAAAGAAAGAAAGAAAAAAAGAAAGAGAGAGAGGGAGGGGGGAGGAGAGACGGGGGGAAAGCCTCCAGGACCCCTGTGATGCCTTGCAGAAGCTGGTTCTGATTCTCAGACCTGATTGCCATTGAGCCCTCAAGCTGGCTTGAGTTCAGTTTTTGCCAGCGACTCAAAGAAGAGTGGCATTCCACAAGCTGTGCCCCACTGTGTTTGGATCAGTTTAGAGACGTCGAGGGAGCACTGAGGGGGGGCGGTACAGTTTGTATATATGTGCGTGCGTGCGGATGTGCGTGTGTGTGCATGTGTGTATGTGTGTGCATGGGTGCATGTGTGTGTGTGTGTGTGTGTGTGTGTGTGTGTTTAGGGGCAGATTCAGAAACACAAAAACTTGCAGGAGCAAACCATTAGTATTGCACCACCACCACCACAACCAAGCCGCTACCACTTCCACACACATACACACACTCACACTCACATACACACACACACACACACACACACACACACACACACACACACACACACACACACACACACACACACACACACACACACACACACACACAATGGGACATTCACTTTCACTCGTGTCCTATTTTCTGCCCATTGCAAATGTGATTAATGTCTAGTGGCAGTGTTGAAATAGCCTCTGTGCTCCTGTTCAAGAAAACGAACCCCATATGAAACCACCTCAGCACAGACTGTACTCTCTGCACCCTCTTCTGCCTTGAAAGAGCTCAAAGAAGCAATGGTGGAGAAGCCAGACATTCTTTCCTAGTCATCCCATTTTCAGCTCCAACAGGCTCCTGCTATAAAGGCCATTTGGTTCCATAAATTCAGCCCAAGGATATAACCTTTATGCCAGCTCTAATGGACCAGAATGTATACGAACACTATTTATCATCTTCACATCTTCCCCTGCGTAGCATATAGGTCAGTATATCCAATATTTACGGCTGCTGATGCTAATGGAGTGGAAATGTAGCACTCATGCCACAACCCTTACGGGGGTTTTAAGTAGTGTTCACAAAAGGAAAAATTGCCTCGTATTTTCCACCATCCATTACTCCAAGAGGTTGCAATCAGCCCCTTCTTGCCTGCAGTGACCCTTACACACAATAGGATGACATCACCACATACTGGCGCATACTGTACCGAACCTCTTGCGGAAGAGGGGGCGCACCCTCAGCCTCTACCTACTCCTCACATGGGGCCCTCCCCTCCTCCTCTGGAGGGGCAAGACACACCCTCGCCAAAAGACACAATACACACACACACTTTTTTTATTAAAAGAGGATGTATAGTGGACGTATAGAGATTTAGTATAGTCTAAAGGACATAGAGTGAATTGGAATGTAATGCACGGGACCCAGGCATCCACTACAAGAGCTGATGGTCTTGGTCTTGACAGACAGCTTTTCTTGGTAGCACCTACAGGTCATTGTTTACAGACCAGGCTGTTATGAATCTATAATGAATCTAATCTATTATGAATCTGCCTTTAATGCTTGGAGAATTCAGCATTTTTTTTAAAGTTGGGGTGAGAAAGTTACATAGTCTGGAGGAACCCCTCTTCTAACCCCTCAATGACGCCCTTTTTCCTACGTCAGGTTGCACCATCGACATGGTTTGGCTTTTTCTCAACACTGGGAACTGGGACAGAGATCTGAATGATGTGGCTGGTGGCAGGTGGTTGAGTGAGGACTGTTTAACCACTTGGGCTGGTCTCAGGTCATCTCTCACCACAGGTCTATGAGTCCTTGTGCTGGTCTCAGGTCATCTCTCACCACAGGCCTATGAGTCCTTGTGCTGGTCTCAGGTCATCTCTCACCACAGGCCTATGAGTCCTTGTCTAAGAGATGGGGGCTGGCGGTACATGTTCCTGAACTCATAATAACTCCTACTGTTGCTCTCAACTTTGAGCGTGTGGGGATACGCCTTTCCTTTTCTTAAGGGATTAATCACATTGGTCTCTTCTGCAGTTGGTAACTGACGTATCAGATGAGTGCCAAGACCGTTTTCTTCTTTTAATAGAAGTGGATACAATCTTCAACCATATGAATCATAGCCTATCATGAATCATATTATCAACAGAGGCAGGGTTTGGCGTGTGTTTGGCCTGTGTAGGGCGGTACCCCTGTTTGGTGACACTGTGTTGTCCGTCCTTTTTCCGTCAGTGTACCAAAACTAAAATAACACATCAGTCTATGTCCCTGAATCCCTCTCTGGAAAGTTACTTTCAGACTTTCAGAGAGACTGATCTCTGACCAGCTGTATCTATTGTAAGCCACATACAGCATACCACACTGTTACTGAGACAGATGAGCAACAGTCGGTTTGACTCATTTAAGATGGAATTCAGGACATAAAATCAGGGACGTGGGGTGAGGGGAGTATTTCAACAGGATTCTGGTGAAGTGGAGAGTGTTATGTTAGGTTTGAGAACCGATGTAAATGCATACTTGTGGTTGATGACTATACCGAATGAGAAACACAGTGTTGGGATGAACACCCCATCTCAACTCTCACCGCTACCGAACTTCACTCCCCAGCACGCAAAGGCAGTGTGTGGGGGG
Organism: Clupea harengus; assembly: GCF_900700415.2. NCBI lineage: Eukaryota > Metazoa > Chordata > Actinopteri > Clupeiformes > Clupeidae > Clupea > Clupea harengus. Next base: position 6,039,173 of record NC_045169.1, read on the forward strand.
GGGGCTGCTTTCTATGACGGACGCGTGTCCTGTTCCCAGAGAGAGTTAGCTTTCCAGGGCTCCATTTCCTGTCTCCACTAAAGCCCCCGGCCCGCCCCCCACCCATGTCCCATGTACTCCTCTACTCTACTCCATCTGTGCAGCTGGCTGCTCCCTCTCTCTTGTGCACCCCCAACCTCAAATACACCCCAATGGGTTACTCCATTACTGCACGTGTGTTGACTTCAACTTCTTTGTCTCCCCCATTTATAAGGTTGCCTTCATTTGACTTCAACTGAGTTCTCAAGTTTAGACTTTTTTAAGCCCGGGGCTGAAAGGTAAGGTTATACTTGGAGCGGGCTGCTGAGAGAAACATCCGTGGTGATTCTGTGGTCCATGTCACTGACATCTTTTCAGAACATCAAAACAGCCTGAATGAGAAGCTTGCTGAGTCAGCTTACCACAAAAAGAAATGAATTCAACTCACTCCATATCTCACTCTGACTATTAACTATTAAAGGAGAACAGTGATGCACCACTTTGCATCTAACAGTATGCTGTGCAAGCCATAACCCCACCCATGTAAAATGACATTACACATTAAACATTGTGCATTCATAAACACATTCCTGGTGAACAAAGTTACAATGTAAGTTCAGAGGCATCTCTTATCATCACACAGTAGGACACAGAAGTTGTAACTGCTAGTCTTGGAGATACATGAACATTGGGATACCTACAGAGGTTTTCACTAAGGTCTTACGTTCCTCCTGAAACCCGTTTTTTCCCAAGGGAACAAAGAAGTTTAGTCAGACTGCAGTCTGGGTCCTGTCTTTCCCCATCACCCTGGTCAGCATTAGGGTCACATGAGCACGACCCGAGTGAGACCCTGACTCACTCCAAACAATCAAGCACCAGACACCTGCACTTACATCTCCATGGCAACTTCAAGATTGGTATAAACATTGCGTGCCTTCTGAGTCTTTTACATGAAAGTACAGCCCAATACAGTATGCCTACAACATGCATCAAGTGAACTGGATGTCCGCTCTCACACTGAGTTTAGGCTCCTACTGATACAAGTGGTGTCAACTTACCCGTTTGCTCCTAAAACAATGCTCAGGTGTCTCTCGAAACAAAGGTAATCCAGGAGTTTGGAAGTCCAGTGGGGAGAGAGAGAGAGAGGCGAACTCAAGAGGATGCCTCAGCAGTCAGGCTCACAGATGATGAACTTCCCAGCTGGAACTCTGAGCAGTGGTGCTCACAAAAGAAATCGTCACAAAGTCAGAGAGGGGTGGGGGGGTGAGAGGAGGGGGTGTGGCACACAAAGGACTGAAAGTTAAAGAAAAAAAAAAAGACCCCTGGTATTTTTCAGTAGATTCCCAAAAAGTTGGTGGCAAGTTGGTGCTGCAAAGGCGTCTCCTTTTGGCGTCTCCCACAAGTGCTCTGTCCTGCGCAGGCAATGAAGCTTTCAGTCGCTCCGCTGCTCTGGAATGTCAGGGAGGAAAGACGTGATAGGTGTATACACACACACTCTCTCACACACACACACACAGGCAACTCGATCGGAAGAGTTGTTACAGCATAGGGGGTGGGAGGGGGAACTGACTTCATAGGGAACATGTTCTGTGCGTGTGTGTGTGTGTGTGTATTCATGTGTGTGTGTGTGTGTGTGTGTGTGTGTGTGTGTTTCACCGAGGGTGGGGAGAATCTGGAGTGGCAGCACAGTCTGATTAAGTCATTGCAATCCCCTCCCTTCCTCCTTTTTCCACCCCCCCTCCACCCCCTGCATCTTGTCATTCCTTCTTCTTCCATATCTCCGCCTCCTCCTGTTTGAAATCCTTTCTTCTTTTCCTCTTCTCTTCCTCTGATTCATCTCTTCCTCTGTCTCCCTTTGCCTTTTCCTTCTCTATCTCTCTATCTCTCCCATCCTCCCAGCCTTGGAACATCTGCTGGAAGAAAGTTCCCGTTTTAAAAGAGCTTTCTCTTGTGGCTTTTCGCTGCTTACCAGCTTGTACTAGAGAGAAGCGGAAACAAAAGCCTGTTTTTTTTTTGTCGGCTCACTAGATCGACGTTTGTCAAGACGTTAAAGACAAAAATCAAAGTTATCCATAGATGCAATAAAAAAAACACTTACAGTCATCTCTTTTATGCTGGAGCTATCTTCATTTCTACTGTTTGATTTAGGCTAATCTATGTTTTTATGGTGGATAAACTCAGAACTTCAAATGAACAACCGTTTTTATTATACACCATGCATACATAGGCTTATTGGCTTTTGGTCTTTTCAGAACTGTGCACCAGTGTTTAGTTGTGCATGTGTGTGAGAGCGTGTCTGTTAGTAGGTGATTGAGTGTGTGAGTGTGTCTGTTAGTAGGTGATTGAGTGTGTGAGTGTGGATGTGTGTGTGTGTGTGTGTGTGTGTGTGTGTGTGTGTGTGTGTGTGTGTGTGTGTGTGTGTGTGTGTGTGTGTGTGTGTGAGAGTGTGTGTGTGTGTGTGTGTGTGAGTGTGGATGTTAGTAGGTGATTGAGTGTGTGAGTGTGGATGTGTGTGTGTGTGTGTGTGTGTGTGTGTGTGTGTGTGTGTGTGTGTGTGAGAGAGAGAGTGTGTGTGTGTGAGTGTGTGTGTGTGTGTGTGTGTGTGTGTGTGTGTGTGTGTGTGTGTGTGTGTGAGAGAGAGAGTGTGGATGGCAGACAAGAGTTCTTTAGGACCCCAAGCTCTGATTTCTCCCTGCTGACTTTGATTGAAAGCACACATTAACCTCTAACTCACACATAAACTTTTCTCTCTCTCCTCCCCCCGCTTACACACACACACACACACACACACACACACACACACACACACACACACACACACACACACACACACACACACACACACACATAGAGGATATGTGCCCTCGTGGGTGTTCAGGGGATTGTTATACCTTTCAGAGAGAGCTTTTCTGTGACACAGAGAGAGATAGGAATAGAGATAGTGAGGGGAGAGAGACAGAGGCCCTTTGTGAATTTGTTTCTCTAAGCCCTGTAGTATTTCTAAACCAATTTACCTTGGCCAAATCTGGAAGCCATTATAGATGCTGTTGTACTCCCAGACTGAATCACAGGTCTCACCCACAGACCAAGCTCCCTACCTCCACCTTTTCTCTCTCCTCTGACCCTGTTCTTTCATGTTGTTGATGTTAATGAAATGAATTTGTTAGGCAAAAAAATATGTTCAACTGTCTCCATATCTGTCTCCCTCTCTCTGTCCTATTTCTTATCTTTGCCTTTTTTGGATATTTGTTTAGACAGAGTCTCGTGACAGGTCTGTACACAGGCAGTGTCTTCTTCCTCTCTACTCAGACAGGACGTCAACAGGATGATCTGTCACTGTGTGTTAAATCTCTACCTCTCGAGGAGACACACCCAAAGCTAAGTCATTAAATCACAGCCATTTCTTACTGTGAACACATAAAATACAAATTTGGAGATCAATACCAAATGTTTCAAAATGGCCTCCAGCACCCTGTTGTTTCCCCACTGCAAGCTTCCAGGCCCAACCTGTTCACCATTACACGGACAAACTCCTCAACTGCTGTCCTGCGGTGCTGATGACAACTCACTGCATGTCATGGCTAACTTCCTCGGTGAGTCTGCAGAAGTGTGTGTGTGTGTGTGTGTGTGAGAGAGAGAGAGAGCGCGTGTGTGGGATTGTATCCGAGGGTGGGAGTGTGTGCGTGCAAAATGCGTACGTGAGCTCTAATATGTGCCTTCCTGTCGTCTGTGAATGTATGGCTGAGATTGTGGGTGTGTGGACAGACTGGGTGTTTTTAAATGAAGTGTGTATGTCTATACATGCAAGCGTATGTGTGTTTATGTCTATGTGTGTGTGTCTCTGTGTGTGTGTCTTCCGCCCCTGCCTTTCCTGTGCCTCCGGTCCCCACCTCAGGCAGTGGACCCCTACCCCTGTACACATACACAGACACACACACACACACCTTTCATTTTTCATTTAGATGTATGATCAACATTGTTCGCCCCCACCCACCATGACTATGCCCTCAGAACCCCCCCCCCCCCCCCGGCCTAATTTGTGCCCTGAGTGGCTCCAGGTTGTGTGGTGGGAAATTGTTGGCAGGACACCTCTAGCAAGATTCTAAAACCATTCCCCTCTCTCTCTATCTTTCTTTCTTTCTTTCTACATGTATCTTTCTCTCTCTCCCTTCCCCTGCTTGTCGTGGCTGATTTGTGGGTTTTTGATAAGGTAAAAACTCTTTTTTTCAGGATCTGAACTCTACTATAGTGGTTATACTGATTATATGTATATACAACATTGTAAGTCGCTTTGGATACAAGCGTCTGCTAAATGAAAAGTAAATAATTAAATTAAGATTTTTCATTCACATATTTTCCACCAAGTGCTCCTCGCAACCAGCCCATATTTCTAAACAAAATACAATAAAATGGTTTGTGCTCTCGAAATAGTCTGTGTTTAGTGCCCATTTACTTTCATTTATGCACACATATATATGTATGTGAGTGCTTGCATGTGTGTGAGGGGATGGGGTAGCGGTGGTGGAGGTGGAGGTAGTTTGTTTGCGAGAAAGAAGTGGAGAGGGAGTGAATAAGGGGGCAAGGCTCCCCACAGTAACTATAATAAATGGCTTCTATATGGGGCTATATTGCTAAGAGGCCCCCTCTCTCTCCGGCAGACAACGGCTGGAAGTGGACGAAAGTGCCATTACTCACATTCACCCCAGCAGTCATCCAGGCCGTGGCTTGCTGTTTTCAGTGTGACGCACTCGGCCACTAGGGGAGTATAAATCTGCCTGTCCTGTGTTGGCATAAGCAGGATTACATCCAGAAGTCCTCCAAGCTTTCCACTACCTTTGGGAACATGGAGGCTATTTGGGTATCGTTAGTCCTATGGCATTGTCTTTAAAGTGATCCCGCCTTTCCCTGTCATCTCTGTGGAAAATCTTAGTGACTCCCTTAGTGTGTAGTTGTCAGTTACAGCACACAGACAGACAGACACACACACATACAAATCAAACAACACTATCTCATGTGCGCTGCAGGAGTGACCTGCTGTCACCCTCACACTCACAAGTGGTAATAATAATCTGAATAACAGCCCCAGGTGGGCAGTAAGGATGAGTGGAGAGTAACAAAATGGTCGGTGTGTCTGAGTGTCTCTGCAGCCCGTGTAAACCTACACACTTAACATCTGCCCACTTTACGAGGTCGTGACGTTCATTCGGCCTACACTCCAGCACGTTGGAGGAGGTTGGAACATTTGAGTTGGGCGCCACTTGTTGGACACAGAATACAGTGCAGCTGGTGCAAGTAGTTCGGAAATCGTTGTAGGCCTGTGTGCTATATCAAAGAGCAAAATGTCCCCTCGATTCTGAAATATCCCAGAGCTCAGCAGGGAGCATTTACAGTTATTCCGTGTTACCGTCATTTTCATCATTGGTCAATTTGTTGAAAGTCTAAAGTTTTTTCTGAGTTCAAGATATGGAAGGATTAAAGTTAGGATTAGGGTTTAGAGGGGTTAAGGTTAATATAGCCTGTAGGTTACCCAATACAGCTGGCAAAATAGACGTAGGCTATTATTGTAAAACAGCTGGTATAATAGCCTATTGGCTCTACCGCCGAAAACTAAGGAAATTCTGTTTCAGCTGCTCAAGTAGGGCGCTAACAGTCCGCGAGCATTTTTTTCACGAGGCCCGAGTTCAACAAAAGTAGGAATTCGATCACTGATCATGAAATGTCAAGTAAAACTTGCGTTTCAAATAACGCATAGTAGCGCAAGTCAAAGTCAGTCCATCATTTCATAAAATTACATAGTTTACATGATATTATTCCCTATGACATTTTCTCTGTGAATGGTGTAGTATTGTGGTTGTAATAAAATGATGTCAATATCCATGTTGATTGAAACGTAAAACTACCAATCATCAGTCTGTACACTTGCACAACTGTGATCACGTGACTGTTTCCTGCCTGCCGTTGTGGCACATTTTTTTTTAGAAATGCGCAGCTGTTTGGACAAAACAGTAAAGAAAAGAGGTACATTAGCATCCAATTGTAACGGGCTTTCTGTGATTTTATTGCTCATTTTGTTCTTGATAACCTGACTGGCTAGACCGCCTTGTAACTGCTGCTGATAGTCATTTACAAGGCATAGGTAGCTCTGGTTGAAATCGTTGTTGATACCTTCAACTTGGTGAGTAGGCTATTCGCAGCTTCATGACAGGTAGCATAGTCTATAATAACGTTACACAAAGGCAAAATGTTTATTGCTGTTTCGACTCGATTGTGGAATCGCATCGATTTGATCTTGTTCAACTTGTATTTGCTTTGGGTGTTAATGCATATCATTTTAATTTAGTCGGTGAAACGAATCTTTTTGAAAAATATGAACTTTTCTATCTTTACCTTTAGAACTTTAGACCCGGGAAATATATGCAAAATTACAGTAATTTGCACATTTATGTATTTAGCCTATTTATTGAGGAGGTTAAAATCTGAAGTTGTCCACGACAAAGGACAACAGCGTTGTTTTGTGCAAGTCGATGGGGGTGATCCCTTCTAGTCTTTCATACATCTTATGAGTTTGGGCCAATCGTGTCTTGCCTTTACACTGTCACCATTTATGTTTGTTCAGTTAGGTGTCTGTGATATTATCAATTGACTTTTAGTTTGAGTTTGTGCCACAAATGTGCCATTCTCTTCGAGGTAGCCACGCATGTGTGCGTGTTGTGAGGAGCATTCGAAGGAGGAGGTGGCAACGTTGAATGTTTGTTTAAGCTGTGACCACATGACCATCGTGTTCATAATGCATTTAGTCAACGCTAGCTAGCGGTAGCTGTCCTGCTGCAAGTGAATTACCGTGCCACACATTGTGTTTGGAATAAGCTTCGTAGAGATTTTGAGAAGCCTCACAAGATAAAACATGCCAGGTAAGGATATCAAGCTATTTTAAACATCGGTTGTCAGCATTGGCATTCTTCAGTCGAGATTTATTTCTTAGCTGTATCTTTCCAGATTCCGTGTTTGTTTTGCAAGCTAGGACTTGGATGTAGCAAACGTTATCCAATCGTTCAGTAACGTTAACGTTAGCTATTCTTTGTCCACTGAAAAAAAAATGTATCGCTGGGCTAGCTATCTAGACGTTAGCAATCTAGTTTGTCATTTTACGTTAATCTGGTGACGGTAGATAGCAAGTCTTAACGTAATTTGCGAACTCAAGTCTTTTGCTTTATTGTCGGACAGAAGCATGTCAGCTAACCATAGTTAGCCATTGTTATATCGAGCGTTGTCACCAACATTAGGTAAGGAACTGACATCTTCCAACAGTTTCAATATTTTCTGAAATCATAACGTTTTCACGAACTAATAGTAGAGTGACTGTTAGTGAATAAATGATTACATTGGGCCTACACAGATATCCGATGTTATGTACTGAAAGGCAGTTAGCTAGGTATTGCTAGACAAAAACTGAGAGTTTAAAGTCAGCTAACATGCTATCGCTATTTAGCTAGCTAGATTGTCGCGTCCCTTCTATAGCATCAGTGTAGCGCGGCCTGTTGCAGCCAACAGTTAACCTTGATGGAAAAGGCTTGGTCTGATCTAAAAGTATACTCTCTGACTAGTTAACTAAGTTGTTACTGGAAGACTAAGTCCCATGCGAAATTGGGTTATTGAGGGAGAACGTATAACCGTTATTTACATGAGAAAACAAGATGAGCTGAATGCTAACATAGTTGCGGGATACGGAGTTTTGCCTGAATCTAGCAGGCTAACGTTAGCCATCCAAGCCCCCTTAACAATATCTGTTCATACCGTTGTTAATTACAAGGTAACATCAGTTATTTTTGCCTTTTAGCTCGGAAAAATTGATGTTACAGTTAGTACATTTAGATGGATCCAGATGTTGAGGCCTTTTTTACTTGTAGTGTTGTTGTTTTTTTTGCATTTGTGATTAGCATGCAAAGTTATATGATATTAGTTTTGGAGTAACACGAGTAGCCAACGGTTAGCTCTTATGTTTAGAATTCTATATATCTTGTAACTAATGAACTTCGTGGCCTTTTTTGTGAAGTTTGTCACGCTATCGACAGTGCTCTTTGGATTAGTGGGTAAATTAAAGCCAGTGTTGACATTCTACTACTTGATTAGCCTATAAAGTATGTGGCACAACAACTGTTAGTAAACCTCAGCTCATAGTGTCCTGGTTGGTTATTTCAAGGTGCAGTTCTTATGCAAACTGGAATGGGTAGGCTACGCGTCAAGGGGACTCTTGTTACATAACGTATGGTCCATGTAATCTTGCAGCGCTGTCATATTATCAGACTCAAAACGCGCCATTTTCATAAAATCGCAACACAACTATGTAATTATGTAACCGAACAGTTCCTCTGTATTAAAGCTAATGGGTACACTGTGTCTGGTAGGCAGTCGGTGACCGATCAGTCGTTAATGTAATTCTGAACACCTCGTTTAGACGTTGCAACACGTGTTTGGTGTTTAGGTTCACCAAGACTCACTTTTCTAGCGGCGACATTGAAAACCATGGTGTCCACGTCAGTTCTGTCATGTTATCAATCCTTTAAACTCTCATCTTGACAGACTCAAAAGGCAATGTAATGGCTGTTTTAGCCTTGACCTACTTGAATATCAGTCAAGTTGTGGATTGTCAGTTTGATCTGAGACGGGACAGTTTATACAGTTAGTAGGAACTATGTTCTGTGTACCATACTATAACATAGAGTTCATAAAGTCACACCCATAGCCCCATAGAGAACCATGTAAATAACCATTCGTTGTGTAATGTCCGGCTGTAATTACAGTCCAGTAGAACAGCATTGTTGCGATGGAGCGTTACCTTTTAGGCTGTCTTGCCTTTGTTTTCATGTTAGGGGTCGTGTGGCCACATCCCTGTGCCAAGACACTCACTTGCACTCGCAGCCTGTGTTTCAGCTGTCAGGTTCTCTGATACATGAGGTACAACTGAGATAAAGAGGCATCAGATTCCTCAGCATCTCATTCCTGGTTGGCAGTGATCCACCATTCCAGCAGTGGAGCTGGAAATGGGAGATGTTTATCAGACTCTTTGGTTTCCATAACCCCTGTCTGTCTGTCTTTCACTCACTCACTCACTCACTCACTCACTCACTCACTCTATCTCCCCCTCTCTTTCACGTATTCCCTCCCTCTTCCTTTCCCACCTTCCCTCTAACCCCTGCTAGTTGCACTAGCCTGCATGCCAACGCAGTTGCTCGCACTCTCCCCTGGCCTTTGGCTCACATGCCAACAGGTCACTTGGCCGACTGAACATTTGTCTGTTTGACTTGCAGGTTTTTATGTCACAGGGTCATGCCCCCTCTTCTCCCCCTCCTGCCTTGTGTTGTCTGTCTGTTTGTTTGTTTGTTTTTCCTGTATCACTCCCATTTGTCATTCCAGTCCAGAGTTGGTGACGATATTTAATGTCGGCCGCTGACTTATAAATGTCATAACTCCACTCTCAGGAAGACCCATGGCCAGGTACATTTACCTGTTACTACACAACTCAAAATAGCTGCCACACACTGTTTTAAAGGAACTTTCCAAGCATTTGTGAATGAAAATCAGTGGAAGTGATGGTGTGGTTCAGTCAGTGCTTTGCTGAATGTTATGCTGAGTGTGTTGGTAGCTACACATGTGTGTTTTCAGGTATCAGGTTGGCCTCATAGTGGGACTGATTTCAGCAGAACGGTAATAATAATAATAATAATAATAATAATTTGGTGGCTTGGTGAAGTTTTGGTTTAGCCTAAGTGGTTGAATGTGAGTTGTGGATGTATTCATGTAGATCCAGAGCTTCCTCTGAAGAGTTATGGAGGGAGGATTATTTTGCTGATGTTGTCAAAGTTTCGTTTATGGAGGCCAGGTGGGTTACACACGTTAAGCTGAAAAATCGGGCAGCCCTATTTAATTTCAGCTGTTCGGTGATCATAAATGTATTGCAAGCAATGAAATTCATATATGAATCGAATTGAACTGAATTGGGCTTGTACTGCCGACCGTTGGGCACCCATATGTCAGTCACTCCTTTTCATGGACTCCCCAGCAAGAGAAGAACCGTGTGGGCATGTGTGAATCACCTGTGTGAAGTTTCTGGAATGTGGAGTTGTCTGTGTGTGGGGGGGGTGGGGGTGGACCTTCACTATATACACTCCCCTTTGCCATTTGAACCCTGTCACTGCTTCGAGCCCTCAGGGGTGTTGAGTAGCAGATTAACACGAGGTGGGTTATGCGGCTTGGTCTGGGTGGAATGCTCACGTTGTGAAATTTGCATTTCAATTCTGTCTCTTGATGAGCTCCTTTTGTCCAGCGCCTTTTGGCGTGGAATGAGCCTATATTTTGGTATGCCTTCTGCGCTTCCATTCATCCTTAACCTGTGACCTTTGCTGTGGGAACCGCCAGGCTCTAGCTGCTGGCCGAGGAGCAGGACTCGCAACAGTTTCCCGAACACCTGAAGAGCCTAGGTTGGTTGGTTGGTTGGTCGGTCGGTCGGTCTTAGCCTGTCTCTTTAAGCTGCTAATGAATACGGTTAGGATTAGAGATGTGGGGTAGGCCTTGTCCCAGCACTGCGTTTAGCTCCTTTGTCGCTTTTAATCCCTCCGCTCTCTGACGTTGCATGGCCGGCGGTGTGTGTGTGAGATGTTTGTGTGTGTGTGTGTGTGTGTGTGTGTGTGTGGGTGGAAGTGTACATGCATGTGTTTCTCGTCCCACAGTTCTAGCATGTGACGTCTCTGCACTGAAACAAGTGTTGAACCATTTCTCGGTGCCAACTGTTGATCCCATGTCCTGAAGCTTGTTCAACTTGGAGCCCTGAGTTTTTTATTTTTTTATTTTATTTTTTATTTGTATTTATTATTTATTTCCCCATACAGTTGTCCAATCTAATGACTTAAACACCTGGCTGGAATTGCTTTCCTTTCTACAGCCTGTGTGTAGCCTGCTAGGCTAGGTCTACATGTTGAACTTTATGTGTTGGATCTGGTCTTGCCCTGGCTTTGGGTGAAAGGGGCACGTATGGTGATCTGGTCAACTCTGGCACAAGTAGCCGGGCTTCCTGGAAAGTGCCATTTGTATGTTCTGGAGCGCTGTCCTTCTCTCTGGGTGGACATGGGCCTCAGCTCATGTTAATAATTGATCCTCTATCAGCAGAATTTTAGAGAACTGGTTACTGGTGCTGGGAACTGTGTGTCATACTAGACAATACTGAAGGTGTTAAGGCACACACACACACACACACACAAACACAAACAGAGGAAGAGGAGTTTAGGTCAATAGGGGCGTAGCCCAGCAAATGGCCTAGCAGCCTTTTTAGCACATACTTGAGTATGGAAGCCTCCGAGCAATATTCTAATCTCAGAACTGGTCAGGTGGGTCCATGTGTTTGGGTTCATGGGAGGTGTGTGTGTGTGTGTGTGTGTGTGTGTGTGTGTGTGTGTGTGTGTGTGTGTGTGTGTTTGTCATGAGATGGGCCTGGGATGGCAACTTGTCCAAGGTTGGGTCAAGGAGTTGGCGTATGAGCCACTGGCTTCATGTGGATAAACTCCCACTATGTGGATTGAGTGGGCACTTTGGAACAGAGAAGCAATCAGTGTGTCTCTGTGTGAGGTGTAAATCTGGTGTTTACTATGTTAAAAAGCTTCAATTTATTGCGTTTTTTGGATTGTTCTGTTTTGTGTTTCCTGGTATGTTTTCCTTGATTTCTTGATTTATTTGTTTAACATTTTTTTTTCTTGTTTCTGAGTATTTCACTTGTGTTGAATGCAAGGGTAAGCACGATCAACTTGACCCAGATGTAGCCAAGTGGAGCGCCACAGCTGTGATGACGCGCGGGCGGCCCTTGGCCCGGGGTGGGGATCTGGGTGAGGGTGTTGTGTAAAGTGGCTCCAGCCTGTAGCCCTGTGTGGATGTAGCCAAGTGCTCTGCTTTTTATAATCCCTCCCCCCTCCTCCCCTGCTTATGCAACAAGAGTTCCAGCTCACTCTCCTGTGTCATAGGAGAGGGAGGGGAGGGGAGTGAGAGAAGAGGGACAGAGACAGCAGTCACCTTTCTCTCTCTGTGTGTGTGTGTGTGTCTGTCTGTCTGTCTGTCTGTCTCTGTGTGTGTCTGTCTCTGTCTGTCTCTGTGTGTGTCTGTGTCTGTCTGTCTCTCTCTCTCTCTCTCTCTCTCTGGAGACAAACTGGTGAGAGAGAGGTGAGCGTGTGAGACGAGACGTGTGTGTGTGTGTGTGAGAAGGAGAAGGAAGGGGGGAGGGACTATGTGTTAATGACGTGTGGATATCTTTGACTGAGAGCTGCTGTGGCCATAAAGGAGGGACAGATTTGTGTGTTGAGCCCTTTTCCTCATGTGTCCCCTGCTGTAATTGGCTCATCTGCACTCATTACTCATTCTGATGGATGTGTTTCATGGCTCCAGCGATCTCTGGGATGTCTTACACACACTCCTGCCTCCTGTAACCTCACACTCCTACACTCCCTTTAACCACACACATTCCTATACCCCCTCTAACCACACACACACACACTCCTATACCCCTCTAACCACACACACTCCTACACCCCCTATAACCACACACACACACACACTCATACACCCCCTATAACCACACACACACACTCCTATATCCCCTCTAACCACACACACACACACTCCTATACCCCTCTAACCACAGACACCGACCGACAGACACCGACCGACAGACACCGACCGACAGACATCGACCGACAGACACCCCCTCTAACCACACACACACACACACACACACACACACACACACTCTCCTACACCCCCTATAACCACACACACACACTCTTACACCCCCTCTAACCACACACACACACACACACTCCTATACCCCTCTAACCACAGACACCGACCGACAGACACCGACAGACAGACACCCCCTCTAACCACACACACACACACACACACACTCCTACACCCCCTCTAACCACACACACACACACACACACACTCCTACACCCCCTATAACCACACACACACACTCCTACACCCCCTATAACCACACACACTCCTACACCCCCTATAACCACACACACACACACACACACACTCCTACACCCCCTATAACCACACACACACTCTCCTACACCCCCTCTAACCACACACACACACACTCCTACACCCCCTATAACCACAAACACACACACACACACACACACACACACACTCCTACACCCCCTCTAACCACACACACACACACTATATATATATATGACTGCAATGTTTTCGATTTACGCATTACCCGTTCTGGAGTGAATGATGGAGGAAGAGTGTGAAAGAGGAAGAGTGACTTGAGTTAGTGAGGGACAGAGGGTGGGTGGGGGAGTGGATTAGTGACATTTCCAGCATTTGTTTCCCCTGCCAACACCTCCAAGCAACAGGGACATGCAGGGCCAGACAGACAGGGTCACCTCCACGCAGACGCTCATCACCATGCCAACCCAGAGGCTTCACACGGGCTTCCACGCCTCCAGTGACTGGTCTGCTGGAGGGGCTTCAAATCAGCTGAGTAGACTGCGGTCGGCAGTTTCTTGGTTCAGTGCCACGATGACCGCTACGCAGACCACAATAACTCTGTGGTGTAACTTTCACTGTCCCCTCTCATTGTTTTCAGTTCTGTACAGATCACTCTTGTGTGCATTTAAAAACAGAAAGATGCTGTTCCACCTGAATTATAGGCTGGGCCTCCTTTTTTTTTTGGTCAATTCCTAGACTCTGGCAAAGGCTTGCTTAAAGAGACCGTATGGAACAATTTCCAACTTTTTGAAGCATGTCTTTACAGGCAACAAGCAGCCGACTGGTTTCTTCATCAAAACAAATGTCATGGTGCGTAATCACGTGAAGGACCGATAAACACACACCTGTTATTCCAAATACCTGTCTGGGTTTATGCACCACGGAGTTCTGTGGTCTGGGTCAGACCACCCTGTGAAAGTGTTAAAAAATAACCTTTAGCAGGACATCGCCCACTATATCGCCAAAAGACACAAGTTAGCACGTTAGCAAGCCTTTTATCAGTGCCAACTGTGCTGTTGTTGGTGTTCGTAAGGCTTTGGCATGACACTTCGGGTCACCAAAACTCCTTATTGCTGCTTCGGGCTTGACTCCTTAGGACCTCTGTCGAATTACGTGTATTGCTCTTTGCACTGGGGTAGTGTTCTGCCGAGTAGCCTCTGGCCCACTAAGCAGGAAGCATTTTCACTCTTGGCACGCAGGATTATGAAGAACAGAATGACAAAATGGAACCGCCGTTAGGCCCAGTGCTGAACATTAAGAAAGCCATGAATCTGTGTCGGAAGAGGACATGGGAAGGAGAGGCCAGCGGGCACCAGTCCAGCCTTATCATAGGCTAATGTGTGGCCTTGTCTTTGGGTGTGTCTTTGCTGACGGCCCTGAGTTGCTGTGTGAGGTCTGTGGTCACACTGACCCCATCGCCAATATAGAGTTTACTCAAGGTGTGTGTGTCTGAGAGAGAGAGGGCGAGAGAGTGAGTGAGTGAGTGAGTGTGTGTGTGTGTGTGTGTGTGTGTGTGTGTGTGTGTGTGTGTGTGTGTGTGTGTGTGTGTGTGTGTGTGTGTGTGTGTGTGTGTGTGTGTGTGTGTGTGTGTGTGTGTGTGTGTGTGTGGTAGAAAGAGAGATAGAGTATGTGTTTGTTTGTTTGAATGCGCAAGTGTAGGCATGCTCTTGTATCTGTGGAGGACAGTGCAGCCTGTTCATGAAGTGAAAGGTTTTGTTTCCAACCTGAATGGAGGTCGCGGTTTCCCCAAGGTGTTTAAGAGGAATGCTAACCTCACTAGTCTTTATCAAGTGTGTGTGTGTGTACACACAGACACACACACACACAAGTCTGTTCTTCTTTCAGGCAGCGTTAGTCTTGTTAGGGAGCAGGCTTGTTTGAGGCCTGTGTTTGTTTGCAAGTTCTGTTTTGTAAGCCTGTCCGGTATTTTCATAAGGACATGTTGCATGGAAACGTCATTGCAAAAAAATGATGGCAGCCATCTTGCTTTTTCCCTTCTTGTGGTTGAAGTGCATTAATATGAGTTTTGAAAATGCAATTGGAGGTAGTCCCTTATTTTTGGTCAAATTCAGCGAATTGCTCGCCATGGTCCTGTACCAGTTCATTCAGTGTGTGTGCGCTCTACAACAAGGCGTGGCAATGGGAAATGGGGAAACATAGTTGCTCGGATCAAGCCATAAACAGCTCCAACCAATCAGCACATTACTTCAGGACCACAGAAGAGAAGGGTGTAATTTGATTGGCTACTGAGCTCAAATATCGACCTACCTTTTTAAGTATTGTAACGGATTTAGCCTGTGTGCGTGTATAGGTGTTGACAGTAAAATATGCATGTCAAGATGGGCTGGTCTCTTCTCCCGCAGAGCCAGCTGAGATGAGTGGGCCAGAGGTTGCCAAGACGCCGGGGGGCGGCGCCCCAGGGAAGGAGGGCAAGGAGCCGGTAGCCAATGGGCATTCAGAGGAAGGGTCCAACCCCTTCGCTGAGTACATGTGGATGGAGAACGAGGAAGAGTACAATCGGCAGGTGAGTAAACGCACGCATAAAAACAAGCACACTCCGGGCATGCTAACTGGCCTTGCCCAGTACAGTTACAGGAATGTCCGTGTTGGTGTAGTAGTGTATATGTTCAGCTTTGTGTGTGTATCTGTAGGATGTGGGAGAAGAGTGAGTGACAGTGATCAACTTAAAACATAAATATGTGTGTGTTTTTGAGACTGTCTGTACGCATCGGAGAGGGACAGGATGAGATGGAGAGCATCCGTGTGCGTGTGTGTGTTTTTGTACATGTGCGTGTGCGATTAAGAGTCCAATCCAAAAACATGTGAAATCCAAGTCTGAAATGTGTGCGCAATCAGGGTGGTTCATCTGCAGCTTCTCTGCAGCCAGCTCTCAGTAATTTATCCCTCACAACATATGTCTTCTCCCTTTCTCTTCCTCCCTCTCCTTGTTTGGTCCCCTCCCTCTCTCCCCCTTTCCGTCCCCACTACTCTCTCTCTCTCTCTCTCTCTCTCTCTCTCTCTCTCTCTCTCTCTGACAGGTGGAGGAGGAGCTGCTGGAGCAGGAGTTCCTGGAGCGCTGTTTCCAGGAGATGCTGGACGAGGAAGACCAGGATTGGTTCATCCCGGCGAGGGACCTCCCCTCGGTGTCGGTGGGCCAGATCCAGCAGCAGCTCAACGGCCTGTCAGTCAACGACGGCAACTCAGAGGAGATTGCGGTGAGCTTCCAGTCTCGGACCGTTTTCACTGCACTGTTTTGGGGGAGAGGATGGGCCTCACTAGAAATAACTACCTGAGCGCATGAAATACACCCAGCTGGAAACCTCTGCTGTCCCATGCATCCCAGAAAACGTACAAAACCTTGAAACGTGCCAAAATTATTATATATTCCACTGGAGGCCTTATTCCACTGCCTTATGCATTTTGATTGATTGAATATTGGGGGATATATAGGCAGATGAGCCAGGGTTAATTCCCATACATCTGGGCTCAGATCTCAAGAGGGGATGTGCAATCGTGCAGGTCATTTTGTGGTGGTGGGGAACGTCCAGTGCAAAGTGCTTTGGTTTGGGGTGGTTCTATCAAAACGCATGCCCCAGAGGTCAGCTGCATTCCATGTCGAGATTCTATTCTTTCCTCATCACCGCAGATATCACAGGACTCTCAGGATGGAACTCGGATTGGATTTAGTGTTAATTCACCTGGCTGGAATCCCAGTGGTTACTAAATAGTGGAAGAATGCTTTGGACCCGAGAATAATATTTTTCTTTCTCTCTTCTTTTTTTTTTCTTTCTCTTCTCTCTGTCTCCTCACAGCGCAAGAGCAGCTTGAACCCGGAGGCGAAGGAATTTGTCCCGGGAGTGAAATATTAGAGGGTCCCCCTCCCACCCTCACACACACACACACACACACACACACCCCCACACACACACACAGAGACTCTTGTGACTACGGTGACCGTGGCCATACACACACACACACATGCATATACACACTTGTAAACACACACACTTGTTTTGAGAAATGGGGATGGGGGGGCAGCTGATGATGCTATTGGGGGGATGCCTTGGATGGGGGAGGCGTTGGGCGGGAACCTCGTCTGTAAGCCTTTTTTCTTTCTTTCTTTCTTTTTTTTTTTTTCTTTCTTTCTTTTCCCAAGATCTGTTCGATATGAGTTTTAAGAAAAGAAATACAAAGGGGAACCGTGGCCAACGGAGCTTTTTTTGTTTTGTTTTGTTTGTTTTGGAGCCACTCTATCTACATCACACTCTGGAGTAGATCGTTCTTATTTCACCCGCTCTCTCTCTCTTTCGTTTCTTCCTCTCGCGCTTTTATGAGTTCAGAAAAACAAAACATAACAACCAAAAAAAAAAAAGAAGACAGATCATGTTAGTCTTTGTGGTATAGCAGTATTTGCTCAATCAGGGTTTCATGTTCTTCAGTGTTTTTTTTTTTGTTTGTTTTTCTTTTCTTTTTTTCTTTTTTTTTTGTTTTTGTCCTTTTTCTTCGGGAGAAAGTTGTCATGTCCGTCTCAAGTTGCCGTGTCCGCTGTTTGGTCGTTAGGCCAGACGGTAGGGGGCGGGAGAGGAAAGGGAAAGGGGTCAGGTGATGGGATGTTTGTTTGAAAGTGTTTCGTTGGTTGGCCTCTTGATGTGGGCGGATTGATAAGGAAAGGCTTTGGGAGAATTCCCATGGAATCGAATTTTGATTTGCGTTGAAATCCTGACAAAAAAAAGAATGAAAATTCATTTAAAAAAATGAAGAAAAAAAGACGAATAAAAGTTGAAAAGCGCAGGTGATTTGTATCGTCATTTTTGTTTTATTACTTGTCTCTTGAAGAGTCTGTACAGCATATCAAGTCAAATACAGGATCAAAGACCAGGTTAGTCTTTGTTGTCACAGAAGCGAGGTAATGACTTAAACTTAATACAGTATTGAATGTTTGGATAAATCGAACCACAAACAATAATCCTTTTGAACTCCATAGGAGTTCACTTACTGTGTCAAGTCCTTAATACTACACCAGTCTGATTGACCATTGCCTAATTATACAAGGTATACTACAATACAAGTCATAAATCCAATTGATAAATGGTTTTGGCATTATCAACATTTAACCTGTCCTGTTTGTCATGCTTTTGGTACATGTTCAGTGCTATTCTATTTTCTGATAGCTATGCAGTGTATGTAATAACTACATGTGTTTTCTTTGTATACCTTTTTAGTAACCTCCAAAGAGAGTAAAAGGAGAGTGGCATGAATGTACCTTATTTATTCTATGTGGAGTTTCTGACAAGGTGACCTTTAATGTTTTAAGTATCGTAGAGAAGTTGTTGCTTATTTTGGCCAATTTGCTGCAGTGATATCACACACAGATGAACGATCTTGCACGTCCGGTTGTGAAGACTGCAGCAGGAAAGGTTTCGTTAGAATACGACGAGTGAAGAGCACCGCTCCGGAAAACCAGCATCGCCCCGATCTCCAAGAACGCTCCAGCTTCGAGTGCTCAGACTGTGATGCCATTCTGGCCGGAAAACCCCTCGGCCTCCTCCTCCAGACACCTCCTGATGCACGCAGGTCCGGGCCCGGAGCACTCCGCTGTTGTTATTCCAGGACATCAGTCCATAATATGAAACTTCCCCAGAGGCCATTTCCCCATCTCGGCAGCGCGCCAGGAATCTTAATTAGCGACTAAACAGTACTTGTTTGAGTTGATTGGAAAGTTTACTTTGAACAGCTGCATCGGGGTAAAGGGATTGGCCAATGGCCCAATGTCATGCCCCTCAGCGGATCAAACTGTTGGGTGTGTTTTCACTGCTGATGAACAACACCGCTGATTGATTGATTGATGAAGTGTAAACTATAAATATAAATTGCAGTGCTCGACAGTTGAAGTTGAATGACATTCCAAGTTGAGAGGCCTAGATTACATTTTATTTATGTAAAATACATCGCTGAAACTTAAAATAGTCTTGTCTGTTCTGAAGATGATGGCAGTGGTGATGGTTGTGAAAAAGGTCCATCAGCATCTAGGTGAAGCGTCTCATGATTCAGCATGTCTTTGGCCTGGACATGGCGCGCTGGGTGGGTAAGAAAAGACATTAGTCATCACCACTGACACCAACAACTGGGTCTGACTTTGACAAGGTACTTACTGCCCATTTGACACATTTTATTTGCAGTCAGATTTCAGTGAGCTTAGAGACTGAAAAACTAATTTTTTGTTTGAATCCAGCCCACCCCCCAGAACAATTCTTTGTCCCAATTTGCACCTTTCCTCTGACTCTTGGTGGCACACTGCCTAGATAAATACGTAGATGCCAAACATGGATGTCCAATTATAGGCCTGGACTAGCACATCACTGACACTTCAGAAACCTCACATCATCTCACGCCAGTTTAGCTGAGCACTGTGACTTTTCAACACAAACAATGCATTCATTCCCCCTCCCCCTTCCCTGAAATGCATGGCAGTTTTACCTACATTTGGAAGCTATATTTCATTTTACAAATATAAAGTGTGTCAGTATCTCTAGAAAGCTCGTCGTCCTTGAGCTAAACTATGGAAAGGAGTTCCCTATTTAATGCAGGTTTCACTGTGCATGTAAGTTAGCAATAATGTGCCAGAATGACATTGTGAATATTCTTGAACCAAGTATTCATTTAGTAAAATAGCATGTGAATGATGCACACACAAGCTTTATAGAATACAGTATAAGTCTGAGTTCAGAGCCAATATTTCATGTATAGTGTGGTTTTGCACTGTTTGCTGTATGTATCATGGTAAAAGACCTTTTTAAAAGCTTCCCTAATGTCTAATTATATGATGACACTGGTTGCCACCCACAAAAAATATCTACTCCCTGTGCAACAACAGTTACTCAAATGTGGAAATGTGCATAGGTCAGTGTATGTATGTCTGTCTGTATTCTTTTGTCCTTACTGGGTGGCAGTAGCTAGACATGTATTCAGAGCACATGGTCCTTCGTGGTGCTGCCGTGTGTTGGATGGCTACCCATGGACGTGTCACCTTGGCAGGGGTGAAGTTTTTGCAGGTACTCGGAGGAAACACCCGCTGCAGGAATCCAAACTTATCCGCATACTCCGTCACAAAGTTCAGATGCCTGGAAAGGGGAACGATGGCACCACGTTTGAACAGCAGTGGGGGAAATGATGAATGTTTAAATTGATTTCTGGTCTATGAATAAATCTCATCCCACATAATGAATAGGTTTCATCCTCCAACTCGTGTGAGTTAGTGCTAACTATTACTGTTTGGTTAAGACGCTATTAGCCATGTCGCTAGCTAACTGTTGTCTCATTGACTTGACAATTTCCCGAAGTCCAGAAAGAGAGGGTACCTGTGTTTTTTTTCGGGGTTAGGGAGCTTCGAGAATGGGCTTGTTGTCGTCCTGCTGGAGGCTGAGGAAGCTCTGCCTGTAGCTGGTGTACTCTGGAGGAGTCCCTACAGAATGGACATAACACATACACAACTACAATCAATGGCAAGCTCAGTCACCTGTTTCCATAGGTAAACTGCATTGATGCACCCCCCTCTAGTGGTAGTTCTCAGGATTACAGGATGTTTGCAATTCCACACCTTCATTTCCTTAACCCACTGCTTGTAACCCGGTCAGAGTCAAATAACTCACATTTACTCTTGGTCTGTGATCTGATTTAAATCATATAGAGCAATAATCAACCATGTCTCCAAACACAATAACATGCTGCTTGCAGTACGTGTGGCTAGTTGGCTTGAACCACTTCATGCTTTCATTTGAATGGAAATTTAGATTTTGAGACCTACTTACTGCATCAGGTGAATATTGCATATTAAGTCAGAAAAGAAGCAGGAGATGGCAAATTCAGCGACATGAACTTGTGTGTTTGTGAGTGTGGAAAGAGGCTGAGTAAGAGATACTACGTGTGGTACCTCAGCGACATGAACTTGTGTGTTTGTGAGTGTGGAAAGAGGCTGAGTAAGAGAGATACTACATGTGGTACCTCTGAGGGTGTAGGTGGTCAGTGAAGCGCAGCGCTGATTAAGCAGACGCTGCTGCTGGTCTATGGCGCGCGCCTCCCGTAGGAACTCCTCATAGGTGGTGAGCTCGGGCTTGTCCTCGACTTCCTGAGGCTGCACCACAGCACCTAAACAACACCGGCAGAAAAAGGGGCAGAAATAGCAAATGCTTTATTTTTTTAAAGTGAGCAAACAGTTTTTATATCTGTCGTTTTCACTGCAGAGTGAGGGATCAAAACAACGTTACTCAAGTCAGAGCAGTCTTCAGCACTTGATAGGCAGAACCAATATCTCAAGCTATTTGCCTCTCTGGCGTACTTGGGTTTTCTGTGGGACTCGACGCACAAGCTCGTCTCCAGAGTGCAGTGTCATCACGGAGGCCCTCAGGCGGTCAGCCGTGACTCATAATCTCCATCTCCGCTACTTCCTCCTCAAACTGTTTCATTTCCCCCAGCTAATGCATTTACAGACAGACCACATTACCCAGAGATGCGCACTAATGGTCTCGCATACAAGTTTCCTCTGATCTTGTTGTAGATGGCTGACACTGATATCTAGTATATATCCAGCTGCCACATGGCTTTGGTCTATAAGAAATTATTTATGGAATCTTATAGTCAAGTAGGGTTGGATGTCTTTGCCCAATTGCTCAGTATACCCTCGATGTAATTATTACTGTGGGTTTTTTATCTGTCCAGTAGCCATTAGGTAATGATAGGGGCAAGGCCTAAATAACTGTCACGGGCTCTTAGGGTAACCATACATCTGTCAAACGGTTCCTCCGACAATTTGACCAAGCTGGAAATGAAAGATGAAGGTTGCGATGAGTCATCGCTTGCTATTGATGGGTTACTGTGGGGGATGACTGATCTTTTTAGCATGGCCGACTAGACGCAGTCATGTCCAACAGGCTGCTGGGGAAGGTTAGTGTACCGACTGAGTATGGGGTGACAGCCATGATATCTAGCCTGTGTGGATTATGTTCCCTACTTTACCTTCTCCACTGCCAATTTGTGGCAGCTTGTCCGTGGCCTTCATGGTGTCCTTGGCAACTGGTGCCGTTTCCTTTGCGACAGTGATGTCTGACCTCCATGCCTCTTTGACGGTGGGGCTGAGGGAAAGCTTGGCTGAAGAGGAGGTGCGGGTGGGCGCGGAGGCTGATGCTAATGGGGGGCTGGCAGTCGAGCTGGTGGTGGAGGCGGCGGGAGGGGAGGACCCAGCAGTCAATTTGCTCCCCTTGGCAGGGAGCAGAGGGGTGTCCTGGCACTCCGTTTGAGGGGGAGTGGCAGAGGGCCTCTCGTTCACAGTTGAGAGGGTCCCTTGGTCCTTTTTGGCCTCAGCAGGCACAGGCTTAGGGTCTTTCTCCAGTACAGAGACCACCAGGGACTTCCCCTTCTGTGAGTGAAAATAAATGTTGATCTAGCTTAATGCTAGTCCCAAGAACTGGTTGGAGGATACACATTTACTTTTGATTAACATGACAACATGTCTCTCTGTGACCTTATAAGAAGGAAGGTGAAATTCAATAACTTCTGTAACTATGCAAAACTAAAAGACAAATTGCACTCTTTCTGCAATCATTTTTTTGTAATAGAACAACGAAAACATAAATCTTAAATACATATCTGTTAAGCATCTCAGACCACCATCTTTCTCATTAACTGCTAAAAAGGCTCTGGGCTGATGCAGACTGAGAAGGATTCAGAAGTACCTGAGTGAAAGAGGAGTCTCCATACATACTGTTTGTAGTCCGGTAGCAGTACTTGCGGTACCTGGCCCAGGTCTCCTCATTTATCTAAAAGACAAAGGAATGGAGAACCATGGGTGTGTGTTGGGCACAGACTGTTGGCAGACTTCAACCTGAATAACACGTGTTGATGGATGGATAGATGACTTCAGATTTGTTCAGAGTTCTAAGTACTTCTGACACTTCCAAAATGTCGTGTTATTAAAACGACTCTCAAAGGGAAAGGCAGGTTACTTCTAATCTGATGTCCTTCTGAATTTCTATAAAACGACAACAAGGATAAACCTTTATTACTAGCCACAGAGAACCTGAAAGCTGCGGGGGGATACTGGTTGGTGTGGGCACACTGAAGAGGAAGAGGTGGTGGACTGGCGCAGGAAAAGGGAAAAAAAGGGCACCATCTTCCTGTTTATGTACGGATGGAAATTGTATTGCCCAACTAATACCCCTTTCTGAGAAACAAAAACAACTTTTCCAAGAAATCTAGTGGATGATTTTGTACCAAGTACCACCTGAAACTGATTCCATTGTCATTTGCTCTGTTGTTGTAAGCTAGTTAGTCTGCTAGCATAGTGTAGTTTAACACTGGGCCACAGCTCCCTTCTGCAGTGCAGAGGAATTCATAAACAAATCTTATCCCTGTCGTCTGCTCAAACTGGTCAAACCTCACGCGGGATATTCAAGACCTCTTCATCATTTCACATTAGTTTGGGCTATGGAGCCTACCTCTGTGCAGACAGCTTGGTGCACACAGGCTCAATTTGAAGGGGGAATGCATACCATTCCCTTTGTATTCATGATAATAATGTATGATCATTCTTTTTTTATAAACACATTAACCACTGTGTGCGCATATGACTGTCACCCTTACCTTAGGCGGGGGAGTGGAGTGGAAGCTGGGCTTTTTCTTGGGCAGGCAGCGGAACTGGTAGACCTGCAGTGAAGCCTCCGTGTAGGGCCTGTAGTCGGCCCTCTGGGTGCTCTGCATCATCCCACCTGGCTGAGGATGACCAGTGAAACCAGGGACCAGGAAGAGAGAGGGTAGACAAAATAGAACAGAGAATGAATATGAGGCGGAGCAGAGAGAGTAAGGAGGGCACCAGACAGGGACCACTCACCTTTTGGAAAATTTCTCCTCAGACTTTAGTTGTACAGGATATTGTGAGTGAGACAAATAGATATTTTAATCAGAAAACACAGTTAATTGTACATGTGCAAATGACTCGATTGTATTCTGAATACGTACGACTTGCACTGTGTACTAACTGACCCTCCTATTCTTAAAGCACATCACACTATGTCTGTTTGGATAAATAAAAGGAAAGGTCCAGTAGTAACAACTTTTAACATGGACCTTTCAGAACAATTAGTCTTACTGTATCACTTAAAATATCTTTACTGGCTAACTGAACAGAGTGAATAAAGGTCACACCATACCTTCCATTGTCTCAAAGTGGAACTCATCTATTGAATTGTGACTGCTGTTATAGGCAGTCTTGAGCCTTCACGTGTTGCACTTCCAGTAAGTAAGTATGATGTCCAGCTCAGGTCTGTTTGATATAAAGTGGCCTTCACTTTACCCTCTGGGGCCTGAGTAGAATATTGGTGCAATGATGTCACAATGTTTTGGACTGGCTGCCTGTTGTGACTATCAGATGTTTGGCCACAAGTCATGATGTCATAACATTCTATCATGATACTGCCATTCTAGACAAGCAGTTATTTTCCAGTAACTGTTCCTTGCTTTTATGGAATCTTTTGAAGCCAAAACCACCTGTGCCCTATTAAACAACCACAAAAGTGATGTAAACGGTTTATTAGAAGAAAAGTTGTTTTGTTGATGAGACTTGTCTGTACAGGAGGTTAAATTGGCATATCAATGTTGAAAACAGTTGAATATTACTAATTAAAAAAAAACATAGAACCTTTACAGTGAACAGTGTTTTACAACAGTATCACTTTCTGAGCTGACATCTATTTCGAGAAATAATAAAATACTTTAAAAAGCATAATAATATCAACACAAACTGATTCAGATTTGTTGCAAATCACTTCATATTGTTTCATGATCAATTGCTGTATAATATGATGACCAGCCCCTTATTAAGGAACGAGATCCAGGGCTCAAATGGCATACTCATCGGTTCAGGTCAGGTGATTACTCAGTCAAAATAATTACAATGAAAATCTATGCAGCCCTCCCAGTCATTTCTTTCCATAGGCTGAGAATGTTTACTGCTGGTCAAAGTCAGTAATTTAACTGACTTCCGATAAGATTATTTCCCTTATTATTACTAGTTGGTAAAACTATGCTTGTAGAAGACGTTGACGTTAGCAGCATAGTCCAGTGGAAGTGCTGCACCGCTGTTCTGCCCACCCAGCTTGGCGCCACCCAGGGCAGACGACTGGCACAGGGTCATCAGGCTGTACCCACGGAAATGGCCCCCACTGCAACCTTTCGCCTGCGCCAGTACGTCAGTGAAACCTGCCGGTGTGAAAACCACAGGCAGCATGGGTTCCTGTTATGCGTGTGTCATTTAATTTCAAAGGGTTCATTATGTGGTATATACATATCCTGAGCCTAGTCTCGGTATCACATATAGTACGGGTTGTGCCTGTGCAGATATCTCAATAAGATAGAGGTCTGGTGGTGACGCAGGTGGTATGACGTACAAAGCGCGCTGAGGCAAACCGCTGAACACTGCCTGCACTTTATTTGACCTCAAATCCAAATGCAAATGAACCTTCAGCTCAAAAGGAGTCAGCGTTATACAGTTGAAAACCGCACAGGATAACTCACCAGCCTTCATCAGCTCCCAGCTGGCCCAGACGGCTCCCTCACACAGTATGGGCAGTCCCAGCTCACCAGAGAACAGAGCCTGCAGGGACGACAGCAGCGGAGCTACATGAGGCTACATTCGCCTGGTGGCCATTACTAAATGCCTCTGGTCAACATACTGTGACCGGTGGCAAGATCAATGGTTTGATTGCCCTTAAAAAATATATATTGTTAGAATGCAGGCTGTCACTGTATCTTGTCCTGCTTCGAGGAAAATGACCCTTAGTCAATGAGTTATGGCTGACTGCTAATAGAACAGGTTGTGGTTAAGGGTTTAACCTCAGAGAAAGGTGGT
Source organism: Clupea harengus (assembly GCF_900700415.2). Classification (NCBI taxonomy): domain Eukaryota; kingdom Metazoa; phylum Chordata; class Actinopteri; order Clupeiformes; family Clupeidae; genus Clupea; species Clupea harengus. Next base: position 6,065,139 of record NC_045169.1, read on the forward strand.
TAAATAGGGTTACCTCCTGGGCATGGGGGAGGACCGCAACAATATGCTGTGCCAGGACTCTGCCAGCCTGCGTAAAAATGTGCTGGCAAAGGGCATCCCCGGCAGCAGCACCTAGGACATATGACACAAGCAATACTCCTTACTAATGTGGGGGAATTGGCTAAATGTACGACCTAGATCTTAGGTGTCTATTATTCAGCGGTCTGAAGGATATTGCCTGCATCATACTTTTACCTTCTGCTACTTTCTTGCAGAATCCAGCAAAGTGAGACTTCTGGAAGGTTCTGTAGAGGTGGGGAAGCATGCCCATCAAGTCGGACACCTAGAGGTAACCACAAAGACTAAAATATTATCCTATTGATAACAATACTCAATGTAACGCTACTTAATGTTATGTTCCTGTAGCCTGTGTTGTGGAGACAGGCATAGTCCCGCTTCATACTCTAACTCACAACCTCGGGCACAACCTTGTGCTAGCAATGAGGCTGAAACCCATGGGTGCTAGCGTCTGTCACTAGCACGTCTGTTAAGGTGTCAGCGAGTGAGGTTTACTCACTGACTACCGTTACAATGATTAAAGCCACAACCCCTTCATATTCCTCAAATTACCTGGAAGTACTCCTCCATGGCCCTCTTAACATAAGCGATGTCATGAGGTGGACTGACTAAGTTGTCTTTGGCATCAAACACTGTTTTCACAGCCAAATGGGAAATCCAGAAAGCTAAATGAAACACATAAAGGTAGATGAATGGTATAACCTTTTACATGGCTTACTAACTTTTGTACGGCACTTTGTTTTGATCAAAAGGTTACGAGGCACAAACAACGCTTTAAGCTAATGGTTTAGTTTCCATGGTTACCTGACCCTTCGTCGCCCATCAAGTGGCCCCAGCCTCCGCATCCCACGTCGGAGCCATCGGGGTTCACCAGCTTGCAGTTTGATCCCGTTCCAGAGATCACTACAACACCACCTGTGGGAGCAGCACGGCATCACAACTGAAGGTCCAGATTGGTTTAGATGAAATAAAACCCAAACCTTTTTTATTCTATCCTGTGCTTGTATGCTTGTTGGAATCTGACTCTAGGTTAGATTCCAAAATGAGGTAGTTTATGGAGCAAGCATTTGTTCAATGTCTAGAGAACCTTGAATAAACAGGTTCTAAAGAAACCCTGAAGAATCCAGGTTCCATACCATGGTCGCTGGCAGTCGCGATGGCCCCGATGGCATCAGTGGTGATGTAATAGCTCTGGCTTAGCTTTGGAAACCTCCGCTGCATCTCGTCTATGAGCTTCTGAATGGCGTCTTTTTGCTCCCCGCCACTTAAAGACATGCCCTGTGGAGGTGTATCAGGTGCACACGTGAAGAAGAGAACATGAGAACATCTAATTCCTCAACATTGACAAGGACCTCCATTTACAAAGGGTCTAGAGATTCATTTAAGTCATAAAGTTAAGACTTACCAGTGCCCGGAGGGGCGTGTCTGGATCCAGACCTGCCTCAACTTTGGCCTTCTGGATCATGTCATTGATGGTTTCAATGGACTTATCCACACCAACAAGCTGGGCAGGAGTGTGAATAGTTTCATTTCAATTTTAGTTTTACCTGCATTATTACTGAACGTCCTATGTGTTGGCAAGTCCTTTTTGCTTTTTAATACATTTCCTATAGCCTACTGAAGTCTAGCCTAAATTGTGTTGCAACCTACCTTTCCTACTGAAAAAAAGAGGCATTGCATGGGTCATAATACTACTAATTCATGAATATACCGGTGGATAGACTGTGCAAATGGAGCAATGTGTGCCTCACCCAGTGGTTGGTGCTGGGTCCGTCGGTCTTTGCAAGCACCTTCCCATCGTCAGACACGATGAGTGCAATGGAGTGAGTTCCACCGCTGCCCAAAGACAGATTTTCAGTCAGTTGTAAGTCGCTTTGTAAATCACTTAACAAGAGCGTTCACGCGTTTCTTTTTCTCTCCGCTCTTCTACTGCCGCACAAGAGATTCAATCGATGCGTTAAGCGTTAAGTTTCACTGAACTGAGCTCACGACATTGCTTCAAACTGGTCGTCTAGATAGAGCAACAACGTACAGTAACGGATCTATGAATACACCGCTGTAAGTAGGCTACTCTAAAAGCCGTCTTGCATCACTCGCCACACAATTTAAATTATTATAAATGTAAGGCAATCACTTACCCTTCCACACCGCCGTACACAAAACCCATGATCTTGTTTCCTGTTTCTATCATGTGACTACTTGGCCGTCAACACTTGGCCAATAAGATTACAGTTGGCTACATATAAAACGATTACACATCCAAGGTTTATGTTAACTGTTGTATTATGTGAACTTTGATTTCTGAATAGCATAATATAACAGAACACACCCTATCTTTAAAAAAAAAAAAAAAAACAGACAAGAAACGAATCGTGTCAGCAGCTCTTACGAATAGGCGTTCAGCAATAGTGTATTTTTCTTTTAGTCTTTTACCAACAATAAGTATTATGTTTAAAATTACTGTAAGACTCAGAAGGTCAGAAGTTCATTAGATAAAACTAATTCGTTAACTTCATTGTTACATCTTTACTTTATCACCGCTAGATGGCGCCCCAACCTCCAGATTGTGCTACATTATTTTATGACAGTCACAGATCAGGCTATTTGCACAAGATAATAAAAGTTGTAATCTATGTAGGCTATAATTGCTTTAAAAGACTACAGTTTAATCGAACTGCGTGTTAATGGGATGATTTGCAGGTCTGCATCTCTGCTTGATTCACCTGGACACATGCACTCTAGGAATATCTAAATTATAATTTTATAATAAATGTATAATCTTTGCTATTAATAGGTGATCGCTCACCCAGAGTCCAGAGAGTGTCAACATTCATAGTTTGCCTGCAAGGGAAATCCAAATAGTGAAGTTGGAGGCCCCTCTGCAGAAAGCCACGATGACACTGGGGTTCATTTTAAGGATCTTGCCCTTTGTGAGGGTGAGCTTGACTCTCACCTCAGTCAGCAAAGAGGCCATCAAGACAAACAGGAGAACTTTGGCCCCATATTAATCAACATCCTGTTGTACCGAACATGATGGTTCTGTGGCTAGGAAGAAGGAAGACGAGGAAACGGACATGATACAAACAAAACGTGTGCGTTAACTCCCCGCTGCAAACACATACAGACTCACATCACAGACCCAAAATAGGTACGTCTGAAGAAAGCCCAAAATACACTAAATGTACAGGGGACCTATTTTCTACAAATGGCTTATTGGTTTATGATAATACTTGCTACTGGGGTGACAAAAATCAACGTATCCCTTGTATTGTCGTCCCTTTTAAAACAGCAACTCTGAAATGCTCTATTTTGCCTACTGTTCTTGATTTCCTCATGTATACCAACACTGCTTTGCAGGTATGAGGAACTATGTTCAACTCAAATATATAAAACAAATTATGGAAGAGCAAAGAAAACAACCAACTTGTGAATCTGTAACTCAAACATAGTGCAAACAGCAAACATACTGATTAAATGATTAAATGCATTACTTAAATGGCAAATGACTGGGTATACGTAGATCATTGTGGATAAACAAAAAAAAAGTGTTGATGTACATTTGTTCCTTGTGCCTGCTCTTGCCCACCCTGTAGCCTACTCTGTGGACTGAAAAAGACTGAACAACGCTTTGGGATGCTGATGTAGTAACAAAAAAAATCAACTATACCTGTACCATTACACACAACACTCGCTGGCAATCATTACATGCAGTGATGAAAAAAGAATATGGAAAAAGCATGTGTAACCGTTCAGAATTTACATAATGTTGACATCACTTATCAGCAAATGGCCTGTGGCACAGGAGTTTTTGCACAGGTCTACTTTATTTCCTTACATGTGCTTTGAACGGGGCAATTATTGGTACATTTATATTTGTAAAGTATTCTCAACATGAGTAGAAAGTACGTAAATAGAGCCATTTTAGCCTACTATTAAAAGAAACCAAAAAGTACGTAGACCTTTTGTACACCCCAGATTACATATGCCATGCTCCATGACTGCACAGGATGTAGGCCCAGCAATGAGGTTTGCAGGCGACTTTGAAAAGTAGGTGGGAGTTGCGTAGTGATCTCCTGTTAATAATCATCGTTCAGGCTCGGAGCTGAAGAAGAGCGCTTCCTCTGCCGCGAGGGAGGCGACAGCAGAGCGCGGATAAGGCTGGCGCGCGGATTCGACTTCTAGGCGTTGGATAATCTTAACTATACCACATTTGACCAAAAACCTGGGTACTTCCTTGTGTAATCCGTTCATTACAAATGACTTACACTATAGATGTCCGTGTTGCACATACTTGGCTAGCGGAAGTTTATGTTTTAGGAAGTCAGACAGTATTCAGCAACTAGGTAATTCTAGACCATATCGAGTTGTAATATAACGTCTTCGCCGCCGAAGAGGAGCAAAGGGTGAGATGGATACGCACGTCAAAGAGGGACAACTTTACGTTCAACACCAGAAATTCGGCAAGGTAAGAAAGACCTCTGTACAGCCATTCCAGCAGCGTCAAACGTAACATAACTCTCAAATTCTGACAGGGTCGCAACAGTTTACCGTCAACTCACCGTTTCAAGCGAACTAATTCACAACAACTGTTTAATAGTGTTTATCTCATAGTTATAGACAACGAGTAGGTGTCGTCAGAGAGCTGTTGCTGCTTCTATGGTACCTTGTGCCAGAGTTACTGTGTCTTTCGGAGTAGATGGATATAAATCTCCTTGAGCTAATGCACTGTTATTGCCTTTTCTCAGCCCCTTGCAATGTTTTGGGGGCGACGATTTTGTCATGCTACAGTGAGAACGTCTTGTTATTACCCCACAATGAGATGGCTTTAGAGAACTCTACAGCCATTCCTCCTGCGACATGAGGTGGTCACATGAATGAGACTCAAGGCTGAACAACTGAGCTCTACGTAACTCACATACAGCAACACTCCACAGCTTACGATGTTGCTCATTCTCAAGCCGAATGACACATTCTCGCCAAAGACAGGCAGTTCGGAGTTATGACTTTCGACAGGGTTACCTAGATCGTTGAAAAGTATTTTGAACACTTTGTTGCATCATCAGATACAACTTAACCACATTCATCTCGCATATATATATTAGCCTATGTTACTGCTGCTCTTTACATTAACTTATCACATGTCAGAATTGTAATTACCCTATAAATGTAGGGGATACGGTTGTTGTTAGTTAATACTGCTTGTATCGGCGAATGCTGTAACTTTCCAGCTCCTTTAATTTGTTCTTATGACACAAACGTTTGCAGTCGAGTCAAGTTTTGCGACTGGCGGCATGTTTTCGCCCCGAGCAACCAGGTGGGTGTGACCAAGCAGGCAGGGTAGGCACCGGGCGCTGGGCACGCGCTCGGTCAACACTTCACACGGTGGCTCATCACTGTTTGTAGAGCCCGTGTTAATGTTGGTGGGTGAAGTGTAGCTATACGTTTCAACTGGAGACGCAGAAGTATGCCTTCGGCACTGTCAGTTGGTCTCTCTCTCTCTCACACACACATGGTTTAGGTGTGATTGTCTTTTTTTAGTCATTGTTTGGCTCTGCCAAGCCCGTCTTTTGCCTAGACATGATCACATCGCATGGTTCTCACAGAAGGATGACAGCATAGCCTACCATCAGGCTATGGAAACATTGTTTCCTGAACCAAGTGATATGGTCTTGAGTTATCAGGGATGTTGTAGCTGGTCTTCAGCCATGCAACTTCAGCAACAACTGAGTGTGTTGTCTCTTTGTTTCTGTGTGTGTGTGTGTGTGTGTGCTTGGAAGGAAGAACATTGTTCTTTCTCAGCCCCAGATGCTGATATGCATTTGAACTGAACTTGATTACAAACACTTGCCTGAATCGGTGGAGGCTGCGTCTCAGTCAGTCCTTTCATCTTCACCAAATTCCAGAGCAGGATGGAGGCCCACGTACACCTCATTTGATCCTAATGTTTGCCAGACCAGATGCCAAACGGTTTGATTTGTGTCCACTTTCAGCTACAGTGTTAGAACCATTTTGTAAAAATGTGTTCGTGGTCGGGTATGTTAACATAACATGACGTGTTAGTTATGAGTTTTATTCCTGTGGAGAATGAACATTTAGCCATTGTTTGCTGTTCAGGGTTCGCTGTTTTGTTCGCTTACTACAGACCACCACGTGTCTGTTATCACAGTAAAGAATGGTTAACCCCAGTCTGATTATCATTACATAGATTTCTTATTCTTTGAAGTGTGTGTGTGTGTGTGTATGTATGTGTGTGAAAGAGAGAGAGAGAGAGAGAGAGCTGGCAAGAGGGAGGGCAACATTTTTGCCCACCACAAAAATGAATGAATCATCACTCGAAACCTTTCCTCTTTAAACATGAGACCTGGCACACTGACACACCTAAACTGCGTGTTGCTCTGTTGATCTGCATGGCTCTGCGCTGCATTGTTTCCTCTGTCGGACACGAGTTCAGGGCTTTTGAAACTTTTGTTTGTTGGCCTTGGAGACAATAGAAGCCCCCTCGCTCTCAACCCTCTCTTGGCTGGCTGGCTGGCCGCCCCATGGCCTGGATTTTTTGGGGGCCCAAAACCCAGACTGTGTGTGTTTGTGTGCGCAGGAGGAGAGCTGATGTTGACTTTGGCCCGCGGCCGCAGCTGGCCCTGTGTTCTCCGGGTCGCCTGCAGCTGCAGAAATCAACACTGTCTGCATCCACGCAAGACATGTGGGGAGAAGGGGAAGAGAGGGAGGGAGAGAGGGAGAGAGAGAGAGAGAGAGGAGGTGGAAAGAAAAGAAAAGAAAGAAGAAAAAAAAAAAAGAATGATGTGATGACCAGAGGTGAAGCATAAGCGTGGAAATGGAAGGGGAAGCTTGGCATCAGAGCTTGTTGTTGCAGCTTGTTGTTTGTTGTGTGTGTGTTTATGTGTGTTTGACAGAGATACCTCTGTCTAGCAGTTTAGGCCACTATCTAGGGTTGGGCGAAGTCTACTGAATTGTCATATGACAATGTCTACAGTAAAACATCACAATGGATGATGGCATGAACATATTTATCAGTTCTACGGCGCCAATCCATCCCCGGTTAAATCGCAGCACACAGATAAGAAATAAGTAATGAATATATTTTTGCACGGGGAAGCTGGGGGGGGATGATGATGATGCTGGGCTCAGCATTGTGATGACTGTCAGGTATTAGCAATGGCATTGGCCCAACCTCACCAGTAAAGAGTTGACTCATAGCAGGAATCGTGTAACTTTCATACACTTTCTTTCTCTCTCTTTCTGTCTGCTTTCCTATAGGCAACTATGTAACATATATTGCAGTCTTGTAGATTGGAACCAGGGTGAAATACATATATGGAAAGGACAGTGAACGTGTACAGCGTTCCCTAAACATGGAATTTTAAACTTGAAATATTTGTACTCTTTTTCAAACATTCCAGTGCTTCAGTACACTAACCTGTAAAGATGGGCAGCGACAGATTAAAACTTGAACTGTTCCAAGACAGAACAAACTAAGATGATGTCAAAAATAAAAAAATAGGATGATGCTACATATTCACAAAAAGCCTTTTCTTCGGACGAAACGCATCTCACTATTCTGATGTGACTATTATAATTACAATGACAATATCTTGTGGACAGATATTGCAAATATGGTAGATGGAAAATTTGAAGGTAGTAAAAGTTAACCTGGGAAAGCCCCATATAGTGTTAAAACACAAATTCTCTTGTACCCTGTTTTTATGACGCCCCCCCCAACCCTCCACAGCTGCCACCATATTCTGACCACAAGGAAATGCGTTCATATGTTCAATACATGTACTTGCACCTGAAGGGCAAAAGTCTTGGATACTTTAGTAGGGATGATGTTAATGTTTTATTTATGGAAATGTTGTTGATGAAGAAGGGACCACTATGTTCTCTGGGCTGCACAGGGTTGGTGTTTGTCTACTGGGGCAAAGCTGATGTTATGTTTTAGGGCTTAACAACTCCTTTCCTTCAGTCAATAGAGTCTTTTTTTTACACCAATAAACGCAGAAACAGAAATAGGAGGGAGTTGATTGAACTGTAGTTTTTCATGTTATGTTAATGTTTCAACATGATTTAATTTAAGGGCTGGTATTCAATGCATTGAAGAGTTTGATAGCTATTTAATTGTCATAGCTGCTTTAGCATGTATTTTCTGTAACAGGTTCAGTACTTGTAGAATATGAATATTAGTTAATGACTATTTTATAAGAGGTGTAAACAAATGAACAACTTAGACATGTGTTCAATATGTATACAATTTGGGTTAGAGTTTGATGCCACAGGTTTGGGGCAACAAACCAACAAACAGAAGGAAAAAAAAAACATTTCTTTCCAGTAAATGGGTTCTTCCGGTGATGTGAATGTCCTCGCCTATCCACTTTGGTTGGTTAGACTGTGAAAATTCACAGTGGCAAGTTTCAGTCTCTTTACTCAAAAGGCAGTAAGGAAACCTAACTTAAGTAACCTTTCCACACTAGCACTGAGACCTGGTCTACCACATCTCCTTCCACTGACCTATTATTACTTCACACATTAACTCTGTCAGCTTATGTGCAGTGGCCGTGCCAGTTATAAAAACACTCGTTGTTGTGAAGGTAACGATGGAGATCTGCTTCTCCTGATCAGGCAACTGAACCAGAACAAGTTTATCAGATAGCAAAGGTGGCAGTAGCATCCTGTCGATATAGATCTTTGGTGAGGGAGTGGTATGTGCAAAGTTTTGAATATGCAATACTTGCCACAGATGTAGTTCTGTGGTACGGCGGTGTAGTAATGGCAGCTGAAGCCACTGTGATATCGCAGGCTTTAAGGCAATATGTCAGCCAGGACCTATCAACTCTTAAAAAGTTCATCGGGGCCCAACTGCTGCTGCTGCTGTAGAAACATGCTTCAGTGACACTTTCATTTTTTTTGTTCTCCTCATCAAGTGGAAACCTCACCTTCGTGGCCTGTGGCAGCCCGTCCTCAGCACTTTCTCTCAGGCCTTTTCACTTTTCTCTCCAGTTGTGATTCACACGTCCGAAACGTCACGTAACGTGGGCAGCAACTGGTAGCAAGCAAGGCATGCCTTTTTGAACGGGCTGCAAACTCGGGGTGGGCCCCGGCTCAACGTGATCCCCCGCTGAAGGCAGACTGCTGTCTGTAGACGCAGTGAGTTGGATGGGCTGCCACCATGTGTGGTTGCATGCGCGATAACACTCGAAACACATACAACAAGTGCATTATTCTATAGGATTAGGCAGTGGCAAACCATGAGGAAGTGTCTCTCTCTCTCTCTCACTCTCTCTTTCTTTCTCTCTGATTTGCATAATTTCCATCCTGTGCTGTTTTGTGCTGTCGGTCCTTGCCTTATATGGAGCTGAGGTAGCGCCTGTGCTTGTGCCTTAGGTAGCTGTTCCTCTTGACATCATGCACACGCTCAAGGGTGTCCTATGGGTATTGGAGTCATTTCCCCCACAGCTTGTGCTGCTGATTAGGTGAACTACTGTTTGCGCTTGTTTGGCACTTCATCTTGCCCCGTTTGTGTAAAGCACACAATTGGGATTTAGGCATGTCATTGATGCAAAAGCATTCAGTCTGTTGATATTTGTCCTACATAAGTTAGTAGAATGAACATATCCTCTGTACATATTTGAATATTGAATAATAATTATGTTTTCTGGACCACTGGATGTTGAATATAGTGGCCCCATCGCTGGTATGGTCAGACAGTTGGTGCTTGGGTTGAGACTGTTATTCAGCGCTCAAATGCAAATTTGTCAACCGTCTCTTTCAACAGATGTTTCAGTTCAATTCAATTTTATTTATATAGTGCCAACACAATCAAATTGTCTCCAGGCCCTTTACAGAGCCCAGGGCCTGAACCCCCCCTGAGTTGCTCGCTTGAAATGTCTGTTAAATACTCTCTCAGTGTAATGACGATAACAGATTTCATATTTTCAGCTTTCATGTAACCCACACTTGCGGGAATCATAATTATACACTTGCATATAATATATCTTAAACATAAAGGATGGTGTGAAAATATATATCGGTGCAGTTTGTTTTGTGTGAGAAATAAGAACATTGTTTTTCTGACAGAGAAGTGGTAGGCCCATCACCCAGATGGTGACATCATACCTCTGGTGAATGTGTGTGTGTGTGTGTATGGAAATGAAGGATGAAAGTGTGTGAACTTTGCACTCAGGTTTCTGTGGTAGCATGGCTGTGCCCTAGTTGTGCAAGTGGTTGCAGGAGCTGGTCGGTCCCCACCCCTCTCCTCCCTGTCTCATGGAAGTCTTGCTGATGGAACATGCACCTGCACTTTATCAGAGGAAGCTAAGCATGCTGGGTAATCCCACACATTTCCTTTACTGTGGCAGTTGCTGTTAACACATGTGCTGTTGCGGGGAGTTACAGAACGTTTGTGTGTGTGTGTGTCTGGGTTTGACTGTGTGTGAGTGTGCGTGGGAAAAAGGGAGTTTCTGAACAGCAATCCTCGATCATCTATCTATAATGTGGCATATTAGGACAGGCTGACACATGGAGACACTAAATAATCTTTTCTTGTGGGGCTGTGAAGGTTAAAACCCCCAGTCACACAGTCAGTGCCTTGTCACGTTGTTGTTCATATGAGCAGGCCTGGTGTTGGGGGAGGGCTGACTACTGATTTGGCGATATCTTCATGCTACAATATGTAGCCTAAACATGTCCCCCGGTTATATTGCCAAATGGTTTGGTCTTAAAGTTGCAGGAGGTAACCTGTATAAAAATTACTTTGCAATGCTGTGTGATTGCTCTAATCACATTAAGTACATGTACTTTTTTTTCAATTGTGCAATGTTTGTGAATTCACCGTGTCATATGAAAAGATGTTAGGTTGCAGTTAGGCCCTAATCAGAAAAGGCCTGCTGACACTTGCTGAGACCTGTCATAAATAGTGAATATGTGAAGAACGCGATCTATACTTAGTAGCCCCAAAAGTAGTAAAGCGTGCATCACGCTCTGACCTGGCTCAGGTCTACCAGATGCATGGCCCCTAAGGTGTGTATCCATTTTAGTGTTGGCTTCAGTCCTGGTTATGTTTTTAGCATTTAAGTGTGTATTAACAGGTAACCTCAGCACTGTGGTGACTCTTGAGTTGAGCTGTAGCTGAAATATTAGCACACTGTTGGTCTACTGCCCCAGCTAACATATGTTAACAAGCTAATTTGTACTGACATGTAGGCTAGGCTTCCCAGATGGTGAGTGCACACATGCAGGCTACACACAAACGCAACATCCAAAGCTAATTGGAAGGGAAATTCCCAAAGTGAGGATCTAGTTTGTGTAGGAGTTCTTAAACGTCCAGTGACCTTGAATACATCCAAGTATTGTTTCAGAGCTAGCCGACACAACGCCTTCTTAGATGTCTTGAAAGTCTAGTCACTGGACAGAATGTTCTGCACTTGGGTCAAATCCTATACTTTGAAGCACACTGATTTTCTGTGATCATGGAGTATTTTTCCTTCATCAGTTGTAGAGACAAACATTTGTGCAGGTGCTGTTGGGTCTGTCGCTGGCATTGTTGTTTTCTTCAGCAATCTGTTGCTTTCCTTCCCTCTTTTGTCCTGGCGGAGGAAACCCCCCGATATTCACTGACAACGTTAAGTTTCCTTCAGTTATCTAAGCGCCTTGACTGTAGTTCTTAACAAGGATGTCATGGGAGTTTTTAGGGGTTTTGCTAGAGCAAAGCTTTGTTTTGATTGATTGGTGATTGATTCTACTTGAACTCAGGCTGAATCTAATGTGATGAAGTGGTGTGTGTGTGTGTGTGTGTGTGCGCGCAGGCAGGCATGCACACACATGTTTGTAATTTGATGCACTTTGGGTTTTCCCATCTGAGATTTCCCGACTTCCCTATTGGATTTGCCCTGTGTTTTCCCAAGGTCAGGGACTGACCTCTGTTGTTCCTGTATCCTCTGGGATGTAATGACCAGGCCTGGGACAGCCCCTTGCTCTGTCTTCAGTCTTTCTGCTGCAAAAATGTCCCTTGACATTTTATATCGTGTCGATATAATGCACGTCTTAAAAGTACATTTTCAGAGCATTCCCTCAACCAAGGGATATCAGTCTCCTGGCCATCACAAACCTATGATGTAAGGTAACAAAGCTTAAATGGTCATAGTGGACATGAAAGTGACCTGTTCTAATGACACAGCCTACATTAAAAACCTGGCTCACCAAAGTGTCTGGAAAATATGTGGAGGTGGTGATTTGTCCACAGTGTAGTTTTATTTGTCTTGTGGATTTGTGTGAGTTATGCTATGAACATGCATGGATAACTCCAGTATTAAAGCAGGCATGTTGAGTGGAATGGAACTGAAGATTCTGTAAAGTGCCAGCTGATTACTAGTCTTTCCAAATAATGGTGTCTTAAAGCTGGAAATGTGTTTCTTCACATTATTGCTCAACAGTTCAGTTTCTGTTTCTGTGCCTTTCAGGCATGTGAAATAAGACTGTGTTTTTAAACAGCACACAGAGCCCTGAAGTTCCTTTACCCTTACAAATATATACTCAGACACTTAATCAATCCCTTGCATGTTTTTCATTCAATCAGAAGTGGAAGAAGAACTGGTTTGTGCTTTACCCGGCCAGCCAGAATGGCATCGCCCGCTTGGAGTTCTACGACTGCGGCGGCAGCGGCAGCGAGAAGCCCAGCAACACCAAGAAGCTGGACAAGAAGATCATCCGCCTGTCCGAGTGCATCAGCATCCTGCCCGCCGTCACAGAGTCCTGTCCCAAGGAGAACATGGCCGCCTTCTGCGTGGAGACCAACGACAAGACGCACGTCTTCGCCGCCGAGAAGCACGTCACCACCGATTGGGTGGAGAAGATGTGCGAGATCGCCTTTCAGGTGAGGGAGTGTGTGTGTGTGTGTGTGTGTGTGTGTGTGAGCGGGTGTGTTCAAAGCGAAAGGAAAGGGGGAGTACCTGGTGTGTAAGAAAGATGTTCTACACATTTTCCATTTGAGGAACCGCACTTTGACATGTCACATAGAGAACCCCAAAAAAGATGTCTTCGACCAGAAAGACCTATTTCTGACGCGTGCAGATTGCTGAAACTATGTTCAAACTTATTTTAACGCCTCATGTAGACTCAGGTGCAAACCACATCAACAATGTTACATGTCTACCACTGACCTTTTGAGTCAGTGACTCTGCGGTCTCTACCTGAGATGGGCTACAAGCAGAAGGAAGAATCAACCAAAAAAGAAACACTGAGACAGCCGATGTTAATCAGTTGTCTGCGTGTTTCGAGAAGGTAGGATATGGCATTGGCTTTAGTGTAGCAGAAATGGGCAAAAAAAGAAAGAAAATTGAGAAAGTCGAGTCTCCTCTGTCCTCGGTCTACCAAAAGGCCATGAAATGCCAGAAGAAGACTGGCAGCGAGAGCCTCCAGGGTCGGTGCCAGGGTCTAGCACACACACTGGTAACCAACAAGAGAGGGCCATTTACAGGCTTGGAAATGTTTCCCTTATCCCTGATAGTTGTAGCCTGGATTCTCCTACACCTCATGCAGGGATATGTAGTATATTGTGTGTCTGGTCATACACGGCTATACTAACTGGGCCTTGTTTTCCATGACAACTCACACACATGACCCCGCTACTTCCATGACAACCCACACACAGGTCCACGCTACTTCCATGCAACCCACACACAGCACGTCCACTTCGGGATCATGAGGGCCTGTCTGTGAGTGGCGGTTAGTCACTTTTTAGCCCTTTGGCCCCGAGAAACGACTACAGCTCTCTCGGATGGCTTTTCATGTGAGTGGACTCCTAGTGTACTCAAGTTCACTCACACTTCTGCATTGGACACATGTGTGCTGCAATGTTGCTGCGCTTTTTTTGATCAGTTCCGTGGAACTTGGTCCAGGGACACATTGTGGTTTTTATGTGGTTGAGAGAAGTGCAAAAACAATAACTGTCTCCAAGAACTGTCAACCTCCAGCATGCACACATGTGACATGCACACATTCTACTTCCGTACTAAGATTTCCTGCAGGAAAAGTGACTGTTTTTTTATGTGGGAAATGGGAATGTGTTTTGTCTGACTTTGCATGCTAAGCTTCTGATTGTGTTTCTCTACTTGTAGGGAGGAAGTGGGTCCCTGACTGGGACTGACTCCAATGGACAAGACATTCAAATGGCAGAGAACCTAATCTACTACTCGAGAGAAGAAGGTACAGGAGAACTGCCTAAACTTAAAGACTATTCAAATGTGTTTTAATGGGTCTGGAGTATTAGTGTGTCTTTGAACCAGTAATGTGTATTCACACAGAACATATGCACGTTCAGATCAAAACATCAGACCCATATGCAAGTTCAGATAATATATTTTATTTAGCAAATCTGTAATGTACATAATGCCTTCATAATATAACGTTAATGAAGGCAGTCACAGACCACAACCGTCTGCTTCAATAAAATGATACATTAAATGAAAGTGACACTGGTACATAAGATGCCAGACAAAGGTGATGCTCCTGAAGCTGTTTCTCCCCTCCTGAGCGAATTTGCACATACAGCATTAGTCCAAATGATATTGGAATGACAAAATGCACGGCTATTTAACAATTGACATTATCGTTTGAATAATGCATGTGCAAATGTCAACATATCTGAGAGAAGAGCTCCCAATTGGCGGCTCTCTGTGCAGCCGTGTTGATACTGACAGAGACTTATTTTAGATGGTTTCTTTTTGGCTCGGTGTGCATACTGTCCGTGCCTGTTCTTTAGTGTGACAAGGCAACTTTGAACAGACTGGGTCTCTCTCTCTCACACACACACACACACACACACACACACACACACACACACACACACACACACACACACAGAAGAGATTAGCTTGTAACAGAAGAATACAGGCCACAGTTGCACGTTGTTACAGTTACCCTCACCGTTAAAGGCAGGGGTCTCCCTTACATCACTTCCTGTGGCATCTGGCTTCCTTGACAGGCAGCCTTTTGAACAGGGAAGGGTAATTCCCCTCCTGTCACATGTTAGGCACACAGCCTTGGAAAAAACAAGCACTTTTAAAGTGTTTGCACTTTACAGTTAGGAAGAGGGAACTTCTCCCTCTGCCTTCCATAACCACATGCGCACACACACACACACACACACACACCCTCTTACTGCCAAAAGGATTGTGTGAATCACGGTGGGTAAAATGTTTTGCCATGCTAAACAATAGAGTACAGAGCATGGAGAGAATCTCAGGCATTTACGCTTCGTTCCTCCATGGCCTCCTCCCTTCCCCCCGCTACTGGGATGATATTCAAGTGTTTGAGAGAGCTGAAGACACTGTAATATACTGTTGGAGGTTGTCCATGCAGCTAGATTTGGTATTTCTTCATCAGACTGTGCTGAGTCACATCTACAGACAGCGCCTTAAGTTCGTTTTCTTAAGGAAACGGAGGCAATCATTTTATTGTATTTATTTATTTTGCATCTGCAAAGTTATACTTGCTTAAAGGTGGAGTCCTCAATCTTGGCAGAAGGTCATTGATATTTGAGCTCAACAGCCAATTAAATACACCCCTCCTTCATTTGCTCCTGAAACAAGAAGCACCCCATGTAGTCGATTGGCTGGAATAGTATGTGGCTCAGTCCAAGCCACTTTGTTAGGTTTCCTATCTACAGAGTGAGGACTGCACGAACACCGGACTTTCTTTGAGTGCACACTGAACAGACAGCTAGAGGAACGTGAAAATCATTTTGCTGTATTCGATTCTAAAGTGTAATTGATTTTAGGTGCCTGTATAAGTTTGCATTGAGGAATTAAAATTAGTTGTAGCCACAAGCTTCTAGCGGTCACATGCCTGTCTCATAAACTTGGTCGGTTTACGAATGTGCTTGTGCATACATGGAACAACTGTTAACCACAGCAGAAGGTCCTTTTTGACTTCTGGGTTAACTGTCTCTCAGTTAGTTGTAATTTTATCTGTGGGGAACAGTTTCCATCGCTACTTGCTGCGGTCTTCTTTTGAGAAAATGGAGATTTACCTTGTGTCTTGTGAAGTCATCAACGCTTGTGGTTGGTTGATGTACAGATCATAGTCATGTACACAACTACAATTTCCAAAAGGCCAGTGATTTGAAGTGTTCAAAGACATGTCATTTTGAAGTCGATAACTTCACAGCCTACACTGACTTGAATATCGTTATTTGAGTCATGTCGTTTAGTGGTGGGGTGTTGGTGGCAAATAGAGATGTTCACCCTGAACCCTGTTTTGGCCCTCAGTGAATGAGTTCTGGGTGACCGTGCAGAGGACGGAGGCCTCAGAGCGCTGTGACCTGATTGGAAGCTACTGGCTGAAGGCGGACGGCGAGAGCCTGATCCTCAAAGACCCCAAGAGCAAGAGGAACCTGCTGATGTGGCCCTACAAGCTGCTGCGACGCTACGGCAGAGACAGGGTAAGGACTGCAATGAGGTCTATTTTAACAGCACTTTTAATCTACATTCACAGGGGTAGGCGGTGGACACCTGCAACACAGGGTGGTTCAATCCACTTTTGTTTACATTTCCCATTTACAATCCCCCCCGCCCCATGACCATGAACTTGTGAATATGTGGTTCCTATTATTCCCCAAGCCCTAGGGTGAGCCACAGTATGTTAAGAGTTAAAAGTCCACCTTAAACTACACCTACATCTAGGGTTTTATGACTGTTAAAGCAAGTATTCATGCCTCGACCTCTGGACTCAACCTCTGACATGTGGAATGTGGGTTGGAACGAGTGTAAATTGGTTTGTGTGTACACGTGCAACCTCACTACTGATGAGGGTCCTCATGCTAAATCTGACAGTTCAGACAGGAACTCGAAAGCCACAGTTGTTTCCAAGTCTGCTTCCTGTGGGTGCCATGGTGACCAGCTTAGAACAGGAAACTGGCCTTCCTCTTTCCCCTTCAGACTGAGCAGGAAGGTGCTGATTGAGCACTGAACCGTCAAGGCCTTGTTACCGCGACAGAACATGATATTCTCACCATGCTTATTGGTTGCATGTACCCAAATAAATGAATAAATATGTAAACAGAGGTGACCCATTATATCACACCAGACTGTTGAAAATGTATAAATTAATAACTGAATTTTTTAATTCTGGTTTTAACTCTCTCCAGGTTATGTTTTCCTTTGAGGCGGGTCGACGGTGCGATTCCGGTCCGGGAAACTTCACCTTTGAGACAAAGCAGGGCAATGATATCTTCCAGATTGTGGAGAGTGCCATCCGTGAGCAGAAAGCTCAGGCCGAGGACCGCCACCAGAGCTGCCCGTCGTTTGACCCTGACTGCCCTGCCATGCAGCAGATTCGCACCGCCATTGCAGAGGGAAATGCTCGTGAACCAGACGGTGACTCGGGGGGCAGCAAACCTGGCTCAGCCGATGGGGTTTTTGGCCGAAGAGAGGGTGCCGATGGCAAGCACCTAAAGGGTCGCACCCTGCCAGAACCCCCCGCCCCGGTTGGAGGTACCCCTCCTCGCTCCCCTATGCACCGAGGGCCCAGGAGTGGTCCTCCATCTCTGGATGACCAGACCAATCTCTACTCTGAGCCGGCCGACTCGGTGCGCATTCCCCCCAACCCTGGCGAGTGCCTGTACTCAGACCCAGTGGACAGCATCAAGGGTGGCTCCAGCCCAAGGCTCCGACCCCTGGGTGATGAAGGTGGAAGCCGTCACTCTGGCAAGAAACCTGAGCCCTTTTATTCGGACATTTATGACCGGGTGCACCTTGACCTGGCCCAGCGCACTGCTGGTATGTCGCTGGACGGGATCGTAAGACGGCCTTCCGAGGGTGGTCGGGCTGAGCACATCTACGATGAGCCCGAGGGCCGGGCGGGTCAGTACTCCTCCTTACCCTCACTCTATGACGAGGCTCGCCCAGACGCTCAGGCTTGGAAGACCAGAGGAATGGATGAGTTTCAGGGCCACGAGGCCCCCTACAACCCAGACCTGGACGACTACTCGGTCCCAGCTTACGGCAAGCCTCAACCATCTGCCACTGCCCGGCCCAAAGTTCCCAAGCCTCTCACTGCCCCCAAGCCGATTAAAGGACCCCGGAAAGAGCCTCCCCCACTGCCTCAGGGGAAGACAGGGGCCAACCTGAACAACAACAACAGCAGCAGCAACCAGAACAGAGGAGGAGGAGGAGGAGGTGTGGTGGGCAAGCATGTGGAGCTTTACAGCAAAGTATCCAAGCACAAGCCTCCAGCCAACTCCTGGTACCCTCCTGTTGCCCTCCGCTCCCCAGACATCATCTATGACAACCTGGGAGATATCTGAGCAAATCTCCCCCTTTACCTCCTCCGCTCCCCAGACATCATCTATGACAACCTGGGAGATATCTGAGCAAATCTCCCCCTTTACCTTCTCTTGCCATTTCTGCAGACTTTGGTGAGGTGGTAGGAGAGAGTCGGAACCCCTCTGATAAGGGCCCACAGCACTGTCGATGAGATGGTTGCAAGCGATTGCTTTCCTGGCATGTGACTGTTCTCAGCCAGACCACAGAAGCTAGAACTGAAGTAAAGTCGAGCACAGAAGGGATTAAGAAATGGTCATATTTAATCTGAGAACATGTAAGTGAATTGTGTGCCTTTGTAGTTGATGTCACTCGTCAGGTGGAATGG
Source organism: Clupea harengus (assembly GCF_900700415.2). Classification (NCBI taxonomy): domain Eukaryota; kingdom Metazoa; phylum Chordata; class Actinopteri; order Clupeiformes; family Clupeidae; genus Clupea; species Clupea harengus. The sequence goes on from NC_045169.1 coordinate 6,083,853, forward strand.
ATATTGATGACCAATTCTGTTTCTGGAGTGGATGTCGGGGAGTATGCTCTTAACTGGAATGAGACACGGTTTTGCACTTCTTTTACCAAACCAACGAAAGAGTCGGTGATGCTTTTTAAATATGAGAACGGAAATGTAAATTATTTAACAAATCCTGTTTCCTTGACACTTAAATTTCACGGATGCAATTTTGGGTGAAATGGACAGAAAATCACTACACAGAAACAAAACCTGTGTTATTCTATGTACAGATCGTTTTAAATGCAGAGAAGTTAACCCATAACTATTTGTGTGTGTTTTGTGTGTGTCCATCAAAAGAACAGCTGTGCTGTTGTAAATATGTTAAGGACATTAGCAATAAAAAAAGAAACCAAACCAAAGAAGGGCATCTTGTTCCTCTCATCGCGTCATCACCAAAGTGGTCTAGAATTTTCTCTTTGTGCCCTAAAATATCTAATGACTTTGTTTTTGTTTCCAAGGTGGTTACCGAGGCCAAGAGGCCATGAAATCACCCTGAATGCTCTTTCTCTCTTTCCACTCATCCTCTGTTTCCATCCTTTCTTCTCCGTTGTCCGGTTGTCCCGAGTGACTGTTGAAGGCAGCCAGCACAGCTCAAGCATGGCCAGTGTAGCTGGTGAATATTAACCAGTCCAGGAAAAAAGGACCCTTATTTTTGGGGGGGGGGAAGGTTTAAGCAAAGATCTTAAAATCTTGGCTAAATTAATCTTACGTGTACCCCTGGCTCTGCGCTGCAGTACAGGCTGTTCCTTGTCTGTTTTTCCCCTCTCTTTCACTCTCTTTTTCTCTCCCTCTATTTCCCCTCTCCCTGAATCTTTTCTTCCCCTGTCTAGAGATGTTATTTTCTTAAGCAGGCAGCCCCGTTGCCCTGCCAAAGCCCTGATCTATTTATCACATTGTTCCTCTTGCTTTCAAATCCGAGTATCGTGAATGAAAAAGAAACAGTCTACAAAGGCAGACAAAACAGTCCTCATGTGTTCGCCAATAAAACAAAAATAAAATACTTTAATCCAGGGTACTACTGAAGAGACAGAACTGCAAAAATCAATTTTTGTCATTCTTTCTCGCACTAGTTCTTCTATTGCTTTTGTTACTAACAGTGCTTGCTTGAAGTCAGTCTTGCAAGGCTATGGTGACTACAATGTGGTTATCCCCAGATGCATACTGTATACAATGTCACATCAAAGTATCATAGTTTGCCGATATTTAGTATATAACCTTTATGGGTATGAGTATTCCGAACTCAGATCCCTTCAGCTGAGAAGGAAAAAGATGAATTCAGCTGAATGTGTGCAGTGATGGATAATCGTCTACTGAACATGAATATGTATCTGTTGTTAAAACAGCGAGTGAGCTTTTTAAAAGACAACTGTTTGTAAACACAGGAATGAAAAAAAGAAGTGTTAATGTCACTGGGCGAAAAGTCGCTGACAAGGAAGTACCCTACTTCGGTCTGTTTTCACAGCACCTCTCCTCCCCCAGCGTGACCTTTTCAATGGCCACTTACTATCCAGTGGGCTGATTTATTTCACTGCAGTGTGAAACCTGCTCCAACTTGCTCCAACAATCTGTCATTGTGAGCCATTTCCTCATGTTATAACCTAGTGCTCTTCTGTCATCCAACTGCAGTACCTATTAAAAGCCCCCAACGCACTAATAAACATAAACTCATAAATCAGCTTATACAACGTAGCAGCACAGACACTCTGTTGGCTAAAAAAAGACATGAGAAAAAAAAGATGGGTAATTTTGAGTTGGCCAGCTTGTCCAATTTCTCTAAATTTGGCTTCCTCTTTCTGAGGCTGTTGCGTTCCTGTTTCCACTGTGTTGCCTGAGACAATGGCAGGAAAGGTAGAGGAGAAGGCAGAAGAGTGCAGCAGATATGTGGAATAGTGTATCAGACAAAACCAGCTTACACGGGTGGATGAGTTGGACTTCTAGTTGGGCTTTTTGGGGTAAATGTTTTGCATGATTGAGTTAAGGCTTTGACATGGAACCACACATGTAAATGGTGAAAACCACAGCAGTGAATGTTATGAAGTCAATATGAGTCACCCTGTTGATCTAGAATCTACATGTAAAGTATGAAGTATTCTGTTAGTGTCGAAAGTAATACTACTTAAGTATACTTAATAATACTACTAAAGACCTGTATTGAGCAGGTTTTCTAAGAGTGCAATACACAAGCCCCGGAGCTCATAGTTGACACAGTCATAATAATTAAGTCAACACAATGTCAGCTGGCCATTTTGCCTGCTCAGAAACATCATTGAGGCGACAAACGTGGACTGTTTGCAGATAGCTGGAGTGTTTGGAATGGGGTCAATCAGAGCAGCTGCTTCTATTATGAGTTTCAAGGTCCGTCGGAACTCATCAGGACTATTTATGGAGAAAAAAAAACCTTAAGTCATTCCACTTCCCACTCTGACATTCCACTTACGTTTTCCAAGGAGTTTCAGTCGAGGCTGCACTACAGGCACCCACTTCCCTCCTTCACTGTCTGCTTTCTTTCTTTCTTTTTTCTTTTTTTTTAAAAACAAAACATTTCAGTCATCCTTGCTGCACTGAAGGGCTATGCCTGTTTGGAAAGTCGGACACAGTTCAACAGCTCTGGAATTTTATTCCATTGGCTTTACATGTCTGTTCATTACATTGATTCTTCTTTTAATCAGCAACAGCCTGAACTGATTTAGAGAGCAATTCATAACAACATCGTTCTTGGGTAATAAACACAAATCTGAAAATCTTTTCCCCCCAAGTTACACAGATGGGAACAACACTAGAAAGAGCAGCCTAGTAAAGTAGGCTGGTCTTGAAATGTGACCAATAAAAAAACCACAACAGTGCTTCAGGGAGGCCAGATGATCTCCACAGCGAGGGAGAAACGGTCGAAGGCTGCCAGAAGCCCGTCCACATCTGGTCTGTCAATAGACGAGTTTTGCATGCCCACTGTCTCCTCATGGTGGGATTGAAGAAGCCCACTCCTGTCAGAGATCGTGGGTAGTCACAGAAAATGTTAGAGGCCTCCCTCTAAATAAAGGAGGCCAAAAGGCATGTCTCCCAGATTGACTGCACATATAAGTAAACCACATAGACACTTATTAGAGATTTGAGTATTGTCTGTTGAGGATTGAAGCCATGTTGCTTCAATCATGATTTCCTAAAATGTAGTTTTGTATTCAAGGAGATGTGTCATTGCTAAATTCCAGTTCACTTTCCTTCAGTCTTCCAGCCCTGTTGCAGCATTTCAACTCTTAAACAGTGTGACCAAAAGGCGGATGACTAACAAAACAAACTAAAAAGTTGGCCCGTTTTCCCGAGGGGGAACCTCATCTCAGCATGTGGAATGAAGTTGCATGCCTCTGGAAGGCTGTTAGATGTTATAGTGTTTTTTTTTTTTTTTTTTCCTTTCGTTTTGTTCACTTCTTTTACCCCTGCCTTTTTTTCATTAAGCGACGCCCTGTGCTGCCTTCGGTCGGTCTTCCGCGCTAGCCTTCTCGGGGGAGAACACATGCTGGCGCCATCAGCGAGAGGCAGAGTGGTTTCCTGCTCGAGGCTCGACCCTCTGAGTGAACACATGCTAACCGCTAACATGCTAGCTGCTTTCCTCTGCCTCCACATCATCACCTAAAAATCCTTTTGCGATTTGCATAAGCGTCTTTGAGGGGTAAAAAAAAAAAAAAAAAAACCGACTGACATTAAAATGTCACCATTGAAGTTGTCGTTGTGTCACCCCTGTGTCTGATGGTGTTGCTATACAAGAACAGGCACGTGTGTGTGAATGTGTGAAAAGCTCTGGCGTGCTCTGACGTGTGGCCCGGCTGAAGCAGTGGTGTGGGCAGCGGATGGTGGGTGGAATGGCGGTGCGTCTAATGAGTGGAGAGCAAGCGCTCCGAGGGAGAGAGGGGCGCATTGATGAGCCTCCCAGCAGTGCCGCCACCCGCACCCACCCCCACCCCGTACAGAGCTAACCAGCTCCTTCCCCCGTCACCTTCGAGTGCAGCCCGCCTCCAGAGGACCTAACCAGCTCTTAGTTATGGGAGCTGGGATGAATAGATGTCTCTTTTCTCTCTTCCTTGTTTTTTCTCTCTCTCTCTCTCTCTCTCTCTCTCTCTCTCTCTCTCTCTCTTGCTCTCTATTACCCCGTGTTGGTCAGAGTCCCTGAGCACAGTGGACTCCTTTGACCACAAGGCTGGAGGTCATGAGGAGAGAGAGAGAGAGAGAGAGAGAGAGAGAGAGAGAGAGAGAGAGAGAGAGAGAGAGAGAGAGAGAGAGAGAGAGAGAGAGAGAGAGAGAGAGAGAGAGAGAGGGGGAGAGAGGGAGAGAGGGAGAGAGGGAGGGGAGAGAGAGAGAGAGAGAGAGAGAGAGAGAGAGAGAGAGAGAGAGAGAGAGAGAGAGAGAGAGAAGGAGAGAGAGAGAGCGAGTGAGTGAGTGACAATGCCCTCACTCTGTCACTTCACTGTTTCCTCCGTGCTCTCGTCATATCCGTGTAGTCTTTCCCCTCCCGTTTCTATTTGAGAGCAGGAGAAGAGAAACGGCTCCCTTTTTAAACATTTTTGTTTTATTGTTTGTGGTTCCGGCATTTATTTGCGCTCTTCTCGCTTGCCTCAGCATTCTCCTTCTGGTTAGAGGGAAAATATTTGAGTGAACTTTCTTTTTCGTCCCACTTGCGGTCCAGTGGCGCCTAGCCCCGTCTCTCCTCCTTACAGGGGGAGAACGGAAGGCCTTTTAAATCACATAAAACTGTCTGATGTTTCTGTGAAGGTAGAAGGCCGTGCTAATTAATGGGGTTACGAGGCTCTCCTCCTTGTCAACAGAGATATGAGGGCTTCTTGTTTAATGGTGTCTGGGGCTGCCGTACACCATGTCTCTTCTGACATAATGAAGTATTTTATCCGCGTACTAATGCTTTACAGCTGTGCTGAGTGTGTGTTTGTGTGTGTGTGTGTGTGTGTGTGAGTGTGTGTGTGTGTGAAAGAATGATTCAGCTGAACTGCGAGCCTGTCTCACTAGCCACAAACACTCCCTCTGAGTTGAATTATGCACAACCGCGTGGAGATCAGACAGCTGAGCTGATAAGGGTTGGTGTACACTCCTCTGTGTATTGAATGGACTGTATATGTATGCAGAGCAAAGCTTTTCAGCGTCGCTATCAGGGGTCAAAGTTCATTATTGCTTAAAAAAAAAAAGATTACAGGTACCCTGTAGAAAAAAAAAAGGCTTAAACCAGGGGAAGGATAGAGTATCTCCTTCACACTGAACTGTATCACTCCATTTGGTGATCTGTGTGCGTGCGGATCATTCTTCTACTGTGGGGTCATGGTGAGTGTGCCATCTCACCTGCAGGGGCTACAGCATCATTATCAGTTCGTCGTCACTCTCGCCAAGGCAGGAGGGGGAGGGGGAGGAGGAGGAGCGTTTGCCGAAGGTCAGGGAGGGCCGGGAGCTCTTGGCCGGGGGGCCCGAGGAGGGCGGGAGAGGAGCCACGGTCGCCCGCGCCCGACCCTGGTGAGACTGACGGCCATGAGACTGCTGAGGAGAGATACAAACAGAATTTAGGTGAGTGAGTGAGTGAGTGAGTGAGTGAGTGAGTGAGTGGAGTGAGTGGAGTGAGTGGAGTGAGTGAGTGACTGACTGAGTGAGTGATATAGAAAGAGAAAGGTACAAAGCAGCAGAGAAAGAAGAACCAAAGAACGGAAAGAAACTGCTGATGGAAAAGTACGCAGCGACAGCGAGAACTGGAAGTGACATTCATTCCCATTCCAGCCGGCCAAGCCTCCCCCTCCCTCTGGCTGCTGAGGGCAGGACCATGACACAGGCTAATGGCCACAACGCCGTCTTTCAGGTTACGCAACGGCCAAAGAAATCAGTTTCCCAATAACGCCATACCAGACACAGGCTACCAAAATCATGGTACCATTTCACTGTCCAAATCATGTGGAAACACAATAGGGTCATCGTGGTACGCAAGAGTAGTCTTGTCGTTTGGCCTTTAAACTTGGTCAGACTGGACAAAGCAAACACCATTTGCATGTGACCAGTAAATATTATGACCTGATAAATTGTGCACGTGCTTGCTTGCACATTCATTTACGTCTATGCCTCATATCAGAGGTTGACCGATAGAGAAAGTAGAGGCTTACATTACAAGCGTTGATGTGTGTGTGTGTGTGTGTGTGTGTGTGTGTGTGTGTGTGTGTGTGTGTGTGTGTGTGTGTGTGTGTGTGTGTGTGTGTGTGTTATTCAAGGATATCTGCGTGGGTGGAGAGCAACTGCCGCAATAGTCAGTTTCGTTCTTGGCTGTCACAGGCCAAACTTCCCTATTCTACTTCAAGCTCCACATACTGTCTACAGACTGTACACACATATACCTATAATGAAAAGACAAACACACACACACACACACACACACACACACACACACACACACCTGCTCTCATTTACTGCTCCCTGCATAGCTCCAAAGAGGGGCTACTGCAACATTCTGAACTATCTGCAGTTCAAGTCTACATTCCGGTCACGTCCGTCCACACAATGCTAAACACAAACACAGTCCCAGCAGCGCTCCCTTCCCTTCCCTTCCCTTCCCACCGCTTGGGCTGAAAGGCCTCTTTAGAGGGCAGCCCTGTGGAGGGCCTGAGAGGAGAGGAGAGGAGAGAAGAGAAGAGGAGAAGAGAAGAGAAGAGAAGAGAAGAGAAGAGAAGAGAAGAGAAGAGAAGAGAAGAGAAGAGAAGAAGAGAAGAGAAGAGAAGAGGAGAGGAGAGGAGAGGAGAGGAGCAGAGCAGAGAGGAGAGGAGCAGAGAGGAGAGGAGAGGAGAGGAGAGGAGCAGAGCAGAGCAGAGAGCTGGGGTGGGGAGGGATGCTGCTGCTGCTGCTGCTGCTGCTGCTGCTACTGGAGGTCTGCAAGCCTAAAGGGGCTTCCTGACCTGCCGGGCCGTGGAGCCCTCTTGTGGCCGCAGTGGCTCCCTGCGCTGGTTCTGCCCGGCTTCAGGGCTCACCCCGAGTCCGTGGGTCTGGGTCTGGGCAGGACCCTGCCTGCGGTAAGGGTGGGCCGGTCGGGAGGCCAGGCCTCGCATCCTGAGGTGCAGGTAGAGGTTAGTGTCCAGGCACAGGGGGTTGAACATGAGGTCGTCCTCCAGCTGCTGCAGGGAGTTCTGAAGGAATAGTGAGAGGGGAGAGGTGGAGACAGAACCTGAGTTTAAAACCCTGGACAATAATACAGGGTTTAAAGCAAAAAAAAATCCTGAGCCTGAACTTTTTTTTGTGTGTGGGAGGGGGGGTGTCTTCCCGTGGCATGGACACATTCGCAGGGTAAAAAAAACCAAACAAACAAACAAACATTTAGAAATGAATGATTGCAGATTATGGTGAGACTTTTGAAACTGCAATCCCAAGAAAGGTCAGTAATAGTCCTCCACCTCACTACAATATGGTACTAACACATGTGGCATTTACGATTTCTTTTGATATCAAGTTTTGCTGCTAAGCTTTGTCCTTGAAAGGTTACAAGATGACTTACCCTTATAACATGTCACCTTGTAATTGTATGTCAGTGGAAGAAGATTTGATTTGCAACCATTCAAGAAAGTCAAGAAATTGAGGATATATGAAAGTCAAGTCAAGAAATTGAGGATATATGAAAAAAGGCCAGCGATTTACTTTTTAAACTGTTAAAGTGCAACAGTGAACTGTAGATAATAATGTAGTTTTATATTGCAACATTTCCATAATTACTTTGTTCAAAAGAAATAATCGTAAATTTAATACTAGGAAATTAATAGAAAATATATCAATAAAATAAATAACAAACAAAACATTAAAATGTTACAAGAACTGGTAACTTTAATGTTGGGAAATAAATACAAAACAGGACTTTGTCCATGTACTTGTTGGTGGCTTCGTCGACATTTAAGGAAAACATGCCGTTTTTTTTTTTAGCTTTTCCGAAATACGTCTTTTAAACTCTGGTGTTATGCCGTGTGTGTTAAAATAGCGGCATGCTGATTGGATATTGACAGTTTAGTCAAATACACATCACACACACGGTCAGTTATTGATGCCGGTACATCAGCTGTGGATGTTGCTCCCGGTAAAGGCGTTGTGTGTTGGAGAGCTAGCTAGTTGCATAGGCTATATTAGCTTTCTCGAGCACAAAGTGCAGAAGCAAGCACCTGCTTCTCTTAACTTCTTACACCAGCTACCAAAAGGCTTACTGTCCTTCCCTTCCCATCTCTTCTATCCATGCCCAGCGCCATTTATTTTCATGAACTTACTTTCCATCCTACTCTCCTTTGGTGTGGTGTCTCTCTACTCGGACATACTCGGGACTTCTACCGCTGCACCATTGAGAGCATCCTCACCAACTGCATCTCAGTCTGGTTTGGCAGCTGCTCTGTTGCGGACCGCAAAACACTCCAGAGGGTAGTGAAAACTGCCCAACGCATCACTGGCTCCCCACTCCCCACCATCGATGCTGTCCAGCGCAAGAGATGTCTGCGGAAGGAGCGCAGCATCGAGAAGGACAGCTCCCATCCCAACCACAGACTGTTTGCCCTCCTCCCCTCAGGGAGGCGCTACAGGGCCCTCCGTTCCCGGACCAGCAGGCTCAGGAACAGCTTCTTCCCTGCGGCTGTCACCCTGTTGAACTCTGCACCACGGTGATAGTTCCCCCTGGCTACCCCTCACACTCCTTCCTGTATTCCCCTCTCTACCCTGGCTTGACTGCCACACACCTACCTCCAGCCACTGAACATTTGCACTAAATTGTTCATTGTATATATCTATTTATGTTAAATTGTTGTCATCCATATTCATCATACTTATATCTTATCATGTTCCTACCTCATTTATAACTTATAACCTCTACTGCCACCTTCACCTGTACTTCATCTGCACTTTACACATATCTATATCACATCTGCACTAATCACCTTTATTGCTGCTCATGTTCTTACTGCTCATACCACTTATATCTTATGTCATACTGTATATACCATATTTATCTATATTTATATAACCATTTGCACATACTCTGCACTCTTCTACTTTGCACTTCTGGTTAGATGCTAACTGCATTTCGTTGCCTCAGTACCTGTACTCTGTGCAATGACAATAAAGTTGAATCAAAAACTATGAATTTTGTGATCAGACAGACCTCGACGCGAAGCAACGCAACACAAAGCGTTGCGACTCTGTAAGGCTGTCCTGGCTATATTCCATTATGTTATCAGTTAAAGTCATATTAAATCAATGACAGTGAATACATGTGTTTGTAGTTTATTCAATTTCAAGAAAACAGTAAAGAAAAGTATGTGTAGGCCTCACAACAATGAAGGGGGTGGGGGGGAGACAAAAGAAAGGACCTCTATAGGACCTAAAAAAATGTAAGGCCTCTGGAAACAGGCCCTGGGTGTTACAGCTGAAAAGTATAATATAAAAGAAATCATGCTGCAATTAAACACTTCCCCTGTTCTTTACCATTGGAGAAACCTCCAATGTCAAACAACAACACAACAACACAATTGCTATATTAAGACATACGGGGAGGGGAGCCTGTGCCTCATCTCAGATTTGCGCAAATCCCTCACAAACTGGGTTGGAGCGCATGCGTAGAACCTTCTTAGTAGTGCTGATCTGACATAAAATAAAAAAAATCACGGAGGGAAGGAAAACAGTACCTCTGCCTCACCGGTCGGGTTTATGCTTGTTTCTGCTGTTTCTTTTCTGCTACACTTATATTTGACCTTGACCTCGAAAATGGAAGATTCTATAGCTAAGCTAAAACATTTCACTTAGCAATTCCACTTAGCTATGTCTAACTGGTTTGCAAATAATGCTGTCTACAATTTGCAATGAATTTAGCCTAATCTACAGCGATATGCGTGAGGATATTACTCATGCATCTTCAATTGCTGAAATAATTTACGTTTTATTTAGGCCTATTTAGATGGCACCGGAAGGCTGGCTTGTTACCTCCATCATCGTATTTGCAAGCACGCTTATTAATAGAGTTTGTCCCTGTCTTAATGCGATGTTGTCCAAACCAAAACAACGTTTTAAAAAACGTGAATTGATCTTCTTCAGTCTTACTTTGTACTTGAGGCCTTTTGCGGGCATCTGTGGGAGTGGGAAGCACTGATGGTCCTCTTCAAAAATCGCCTGATATCCATGGCTAATTAATCCATTCCGAACAGGTAGGCAGGGAGGCTAATCCACAACGTGTATGTGTTTACATACTTCCTGGATCCTGATTGGTGTCGCTGCCGCAGCCAAGGCACCGATTGGAGGGTCACATACCATAATACAGCGCAGATGAAAATGATTCAGACTACAGCGTTTATATGTTCAAACAATTTTGAAATGTAGGTGTTTTAAAATGACACCAAATTTATTTTTCTGATTATTCCAACGGCAGAATACAAGGCCCATGGAACTTTGAGGTGCGGTAAACGGCACTTACAGGTGCGTAAACGATATTTTAGAGGTGCGTAAACGCTATTTCCAAAAATTCCAGAGGTGCGTAAACGGCGTTTACCCTCCACTTACAGCCCTGATTGTAAACGATGCAACTAGTGGAGGGCGGCAAGGTGCTCAGTGTTTGCCAGATTGGGAATGGCGTAATGTATGAAAGGGTTCAAAATTATCATATTTGGAGGATAATTATCATATCTGGCAACACTGGGAAGGCGGTCGACCAATGACAGTTCGCGCTACAGTCAGAGCTCGCGCAAGAAGGTGGAACGTAAGGGAGATACGCTTTCCAAAACTTGTAAGGACGTAATAACTAGTTTGTGAAAGACCCAGACAAACACAAATATCTGACGAGGCAAAATCCCGGACGATTTTGGAATCCCTGCCGGACGCATTTTTTAGGTCTCGAAAAGAGGACATGTCCGGGTAAAAGAGGACGTCTGGTCACCCTATCTAATCTAATCTAATCTACACTAGGCAGAGCCATAGAGAAAAATCGGTGTTTGAAGCACTTTTCCCCAAGACCCGCCCCAATCTACTTCTGATTGGCTAATAATGTTATTTTGAGAGCGGGAGAGTTGTGCTCCTTTCATTTCATTGGCAGACAAACTCATAAACTCGAAAGTGATGGTGATGATATCGAGACGTGTTTTTTTTTTTTTTTTTAATATAAGAATTTTTTTCGCAGCCAAACACCGCACGCCGGGAATCCGGCACGGTGCCGGAATACTTTAATCCCTGATAATATCATTTACTTTCAATCACAGGTAATGGAGCAGGACTGGGAACCTTATCTGCAAAATGAGCTGAACGCAATGATGCTG
>NC_045169.1:6100164-6130971 GCF_900700415.2 Clupea harengus
TAACACCTAGAACAATGCATGTAAATTCACTCGCTAGGTTGTGACAAAAGCGAGTTCAACAGTAGCACAGAATGCCAGCCCAGCCCTTGTGTTTGTTCAGTCTAGTCTAGTATGTCTAATGTGAAAGGAGATGTTCAGATGCTTACTTCATCTCAAGACAAACAAGGGAGAACAGTGGTGTAACACTATTATAAATGAACCAAATGTTCTCCAGACGCAGTAGTGCATACATGGACATATCTGGAGAGGAGCAGGACATTCAATAGGGGGGACAAAAAGAGAGAGAGGTGAGGTAACCAGGAGGTAAACAGAATGACTGAGAGAGGGTGAGGCAGAGGAAACAGAGTGTATGTATGAGATACAAGAATAGATATACAGTATATATGTATGTATGTATACATGTATACATATATAGAAAGAGAGAATGAAAGAGAGATAGAATGAAAGAGAGAGAGAGAATGAAAGAGAGATAGAATGAAAGAGAGAGAGAGAATGAAAGAGAGATAGAATGAAAGAGAGAGAATGAAAGAGAGAGAGAATGAAAGAGAGATAGAATGAAAGAGAGAGAGAGAATGAAAAGAGGAAAAGGAGGAGAAGCAGAATGCATAAGTACAGATGAAAGGAGTAGATGGAGGAGGAGAGAGGCAGTACTGGAGTTGGGCTTGCGGGGGCCTCCGGGGGCGGAGCCGTGCTGCAGGAAGGGGGGCAGCAGCAGGTGCAGATGCTCCCGCTCCCCCGCCTGCTCGTGCAGCCACGCCTTCAGAACGCTCTCCAGGGCAACCACGCTGCTCTCCACCACCTGCAGGTCCACCTCAGTGCCCAGCATCATCCCCTCTGCAACAGAGAGAGAGATAGAGAGAGAGATAGAGAGAGGTGGGGGAATTCAAGTGGTGTGCTTAAAGTTATCTCATCTGAATTATGTATGTGGTTTATATTTCCCTACCTGTGCCCAGTGGTCTGGCAATTAAAGTTTGACATTTATCATGGGACAGCGATAGGGAAACTGGGGAGCAATTATGTAAATGTGGTGATGAGTAGATGGTACTAATGTCAGCTTCTGATAAAATGGATGTTATAAGCAAATGAATGGTATAACCAATCATAGTTCATTGATGAATGCTGCAGAATTTGTTGGACCAGTTTTTTTACTCTTAACTTAAACATTTCGCTGTAACCTGGAAGGCCACTAGAGGGAGTCACTGCTCCATCCCAGGGCTGACTTCCCATCTGACAGAACTAAGGCACAGTTTAAGTTTTAAAGTTTCCTTCAAAATTATAATATTCAGTGCTTTGTTAATAGAGGGCTATAGAGGTTAGTGGTATACTTTGAATGAGCAAGTGTTAAAATAGAGCTGAAGTTATCAAGAAAAACATGTATTTCCAGATCTCATAGCCAACTTCAGTGTCGCAATTCAGAGCTAGACCCTGGCCCATTGCCGAGACCATTGCTTTAACAAGCCAAGCAAAGGTTCTGTGTCAAAAGGCAAAAGGGTGAAACTGTCAGTTTAGTTTAGTTTTAGTTCCATATCCCTTGCAGGCCTCTTCTATGCAGCCAAGCACCCCAAAGGAGCCCATTTCATTTTCTTAAGCCTCCAGGATCCCATAACACAGGTGAGGCACCACACCAAGGTTAGGTCGACACCCTATGAGAGGACATCGAGAGTCATTCCTCCTGTCATGTTGTGTGTTACGCACACAAAGAGCCTGAGCGAGCTGTGAGACCTGGAGCGGCCTGAGCGAGTGTGTGTGTGTGTGTAACCCGCCGCCGCTGAGGGAGAGACGGGGAGATGGCAGCCTCCGCATCACCACATTAACCTTTCCCCGTGAATTATTTATCCACCTCTAGCAGGGCCTGCTGCAGTCTAGAGGGAGCGAGTGAGACAGGCTTTAATCGCTCAACCTCCTCTTCTCACACAGGGGAAAAAAAAAACGAGAGAGAAGGAGAGACAGAAGGAGAGAGAAAGAGCGGAGGGGAAGGGGAGAGAAGGAGACGGGCATACAGACAGGGAGGGAGGTAAAAGAGAGATTGAAAAGGAGGTAAAAAGAGAGAGAGAGGGATTGAAAAAGAGAGAGCGAGAGGATGCAGATGAAGAAAAACAAAGACAAAAGGAAGTTGGGAAATCGATCCCATCTGTGCCAATGAGTGTCAGGGGGAGGCTGGGAGATGGGTCAAAAGATACGGCTCGGACATGACGTGATCTGTAGCCGGGGCTTCTTCCAGATAATTGCTTTTCTTGGTCATTAGTGGCCCGGGGTCAGGCTAGCCTCCCCACAGCGGATCTGAAAGTCAAACGTGGGTGGCTGCTGGTGATTGTGTGCACTTGTGGATTAATATTGATGAGTACGAGCTGTTTGTGGCTCGTCTGCTACTATTAGATGTCTCATTGAGAAGTAAGTGTGGTTGGCTTTTTAAGTCTGCTTCCTTCAGCACACACTGCTCAATACCAGGGTACCATATGGGGTTGGAGCATCTAATTCACTCGCTAGGTTGTGACAAAAGCGAGTTCAATAGTAGCACAGAATGCCAGCCCAGCCCTTGTGTTTGTTCAGTCTAGTCTAGTATGTCTAATGTGAAAGGAGATGTTCAGATGCTTACTTCATCTCAAGACAAACAAGTGACAACAGTGGTGTAGGTACACACATGTTACGATACATTGGAACTCCAGTACAAGCAGTTCAGGTAATTGGGATTGCTTAAAAAAAGGGTGAAATCAATAAGTCCACTGATCAATGACAGAAAGGAAGGAAAGCATTCATTGACTAATGGATGCTCTATTTGTAACTGGGCACACGAGAAGGAAAATCAATAAGAGAGCAAATTTAAAGGAATCTGTTGAAGGGAATCGGATCTTTAACGGCCATGTAAGCCATTAGAAGTTCTTCATTCATTTATGTTATATCAGAATTTGGGATTCTATGACATGTACTGTATGACAGATGGTCTGTGTTACACACTGCATGAGTGCTAAGCCACTGCTAAGCGCTAGGTTTGGTGCTTCAGTACTTCAGATCCTCAGAACTATGACAATGTGTGCATAAGAGTTAAATTATCATCTGGGATTGATGCATTCACACTTGCTCAAGGGTTTATATAGGCCCGTAATAAACCCACTTTAACATCTTCTTGAAATCCACTGTGCTTTGCCTTTTCACACCCATCAAAAAAAGAAGAAAAAACCTCAAATGACTGTAAATGTCGCGCAGATGGCGTGAGCGAGGTAAGAGATCTGAGGCGAGAGCTGTGCAGGCTTAGGAGCCGACCGCACTGACAGACACACTCGCAGCCCCCGTATCGCCCGTCAGCACATACAGATTAAGTCCAATTATCATCCACCCTTCACTAAACCCCCACCCCACCCCACCCCTCCGCACCCTCAACCCTCATCATCCACTTCTTCCTCCTTCGCCCTGTCACAGTTAGTCATCATTGCCAAATCTATGAGAGAAAAAAAAACTAAAGATAATACTTCAGTTCTTCCCTTACATTAGCAGGAGATGACTAAGTGCTTAGGCTGAGACGGCCCAGGCTTCCGGGCATGGACTCCATGAACCTGTAGCACACAGCACTCCGCACACACTCTTTCTCTAATTCTTTTATCGTGATGAATCCCAGACCAGAAGTGTTTGCATCAGGTCCAACTTCCTCTGCTCAGGGATATCGAGACAGGACTGGGGAATATAACTTTGTGGTCATTAATAATGTGAATTCAGGTTCCTTTATCATTCGATAGCTTGCTGTAACTCAAAGAATTAGTCTGTTCTTGTGTGAAATTGAAGCTAGACAATCAGATGGTTTCTTATCCCTCAAGGTGAACAGAAAGGTTAAGATAAGCCAGATATCTTGACTGGTTTAACTAAAGAGCATTAGTTGAACTCCATGATTCCGGAAACCCATTAAATAGTATTCCATGGGAGCAGTGTCATCCATGAATGGACCTGTTATAGCACATTTGGGTAGATGGCACTCTCACACAATGCATGCTAGGGAGCTGGAGTTGGACACAGCCAGAGGCATTCGGATGCAAGAAGGGCCAATCGACAATTCCTGGGTCTATCATTCCTATCATTTCTTATATCTGGAACAAATCTCCAGCTGAGACGCGAGGGGAGATTGTAATCAGCGCTGATGGGACACTCTGCCGCTCTGTGTCTTACGTCCTGTCACGTGATGACTATGTGCTCTGAGGCTCGATGAGATGAGCGAAAATGGTCCTCCACCGACCACGGGTTCATTAGGGACTAACAACGCTTCGGGTCTCATCCTGATGGTGCCAGCAGATAGGGAAAAGCTTCCGGGAACGATGGTGTGCCTCGTGGGAAAGATGACTGAATGAACCGTGAGTGATTGGGTAGAGTGATTGGCAAAGATGATGGACCTTCTCCTTTCAAGAGACCATAATGGGGCTTGATGAGCTCCATGTACTTACAGAGCAGGAAGCACAGAGGCAAAACTGATTCCATTACCAGCAGAATGTTTTACGGGCCAGGCCAACTCAGAGCAGTTTTTAGCCTATGAGGCCTTTCCCATTGCTCAGGTGAACTTTGTGCAAACGTAGTCTAATCTAGACTAACCTAATCTATAATGACCTATTTCCAATGGAGAGAGCTGCATGATTCCTCAGTAAGGATCTGCCCTAATCTGTAGAAAGATGAAGAGAAAAGAGAAAACCTAATTCTGAATTTAATCTCAAAACCAGTTGCTATTATTATAGAGATAATCTTGACAACCAGCAAAAAATCCTATAAAAATGGATCTTTGGATGCATAGTCACAAGCCACGGTTCACCAGCATCTTCGCAGCACACAAAGCCATCTTTCTAAATTCTAAAGGTGTTGGTTCCACTAGGATACATGATGCCATGATGGTCGTCAGTGGTGGTGTCATTTCATTTTATGAGAGGCGGAGAAAGAGCGTGAGAGAGGATGCGGCGCAGAACGCTGTTTTGAAAAGCTCAGCGATATGAAGCGGTGCCAAGTGACGTCCACCTGGTCACACACCTGCCTCGGCTCTGCTCTGCTCACGTAAGATAATCTGACCTTTCCCTGTCCTCTGCTGGAGCAGGGGGGGGCTGTTTCCTGAACCACGGACCTGATGGGGCCCGTTCCCCCCATTGCCGGCTGGAAAAATAACGCAGGGGTTCTGGAACCTCTCAGTTTAATCAACCTTTATCATAGCCTGCCTAAACAATGGAAACATTCCCCAATACACAATAACACCAATTAGAATGTTCTCATTTTGGCAGGGTCTGAGGGGAAAAGAGGGTTGTGGTGCCTTGCTGCATGATTTGGGAAGATGACTGCCTGAAGGCATGCCAAAGCATGTGCCATATTCAACATCCAGCTGAATTGCACTCCAAAATAATGGTGTCGGATCAAACATGACGTCTGTGATGACTATCCAGCTATTTCCAGCACAAATCCTTTATCTTGTACCCAAAAAATTATCTCTGTATTAAAAGAAGAGAAGAGATGTGCTTTATTGGCTCTTTCGCACAGATTCTGGCTGGAAGTCGGAGGGAGAGAGAGCGACGGGAGAGGGAAGGGAGGGGAGAGGAAGAGATCCTCTTAAATCCCTCAAATAGCATAATCGGGCCCAAATCCTCCTGAGAAAATGCACACTGAGTGATGTGGAGAGTTTGCAAGGACCACCATGTCAGTCTCTTCTTTCAATCCCTTCCCTTCTCTCTCTATCTCTCTCTCTCCAACGTAACACACCCATCCATCATCTCTGATTTCAAAGAGGTGCTTTATCTCTACTGAGTAAGCCTATGTGCCGCTGAGAGACGGCTAGAGTAATATCTCCATTTAGAAAAAGGCCCTGCTTCCCACATACTTAAAATGGAGGATCTGTTTACCTTACCCTTAAGCCAAGAGATAATAGGAAACCAGACTGCAACAAAGCGACGATTTCCCTAAGCTTAAGCCTGCAGCGTGTCAGATGAATTTGGCTGAGGCTGCGCACACAAACACAAGCTCTGCCTGCTAAGAGCAATGCAGTGGACTAGGGCAAGGCCATTAATTACAAGTGAAGGCTAGCTGCTTTGTCCACCTCAGGGGTGATTGCACAAAGATAGGACAGTTCACTTGCAGAAAATTAGAGGACAGTCCTTCACCTAGCACATAAACACAGCATAGTTTACTGAGAAGAGAAGAGACAGCATTAACATAGCTGGCATGTTTCTGTAGGGGGGGGAAAAAGGCTTGGTTCATGAGTCAGCGAGCTAAACATGCCCATAATTGGCATGACGATTTCAGAATGCATCACCGGATATTCCTTTCATCTTCTGCTCCAGATTCAAAGCATTTTATGGGATGCTAAAAGTGGAGACATTGTGTCCTCTCTCAGATTGCTTTATCGTGATGAGTCATGTTTGGGTGATCAGTCATGGCCCCGGATGAAAGGCTTTTTATGGTGTCATTTCTGGTCGCTCAATTCTCCTTGAGGCAAGTGATGTTTTATGTTATTGTCCTCTGAAGCCTCTCGTGGTGCCGCTCTCGCTGAGCTGACACCAGCCCCATGCTGCACTTTCCCTTCTCATCCTCTCGCAAGTTTCACTCTTTTTCATTCTGTCAAGTTGCTTCCAACTCACCATCAGCCCATTCCATATTCTCTGCTTTTCGTTTTTTTTTGTTTTCTTTTGATTCAGTCAATCCCTGTCCCACTCTCCCTCGTTCTCTTTTTCCTCAATCCTCTATTTCGGCCTATCTCCAAATACTCCCCCTCTGTCCCTTCCCCAATTCCCCTCAAATGTTTCTAAATGCGGCTTAAAAGCTGCCACTGCCCCCTTTTCCTTCCCCAAAATCCGATTTAAATCGTCTCTTGATTCCACCCCAGGAGAGCAATTTGGGTAATTAATTTTTGGGCATGTGTAATTAGCGTAAGCCGTTGATATGCTGCAATGTAAGAAAAGCTTATGTTTTTTTGGTATAATTAACGCCCACCAAGCTGACCTGGCATCTCACAAGAAGGCATTACAGCACCTAGAGCTAACCCGCTCTAATCAAGGCCCATTACAGCACCTAGAGCTAACCCACTCTAATCAAGGCCCAAACAGTGCAAACGCAGTCTAATCTAGACTAACCTAATCTATAATGACCTATTTCCAATGGAGAGAGCTGCATGACGACGATTCCTCAGTAAGGATCTGCCCTAATCTGTAGAAAGATGAAGAGAAAAGATAAAACCAAATTCTGAATTTAATCTCAAAACCAGTTGCTATTATTCCAGAGATAATCTTGACGACCAGCAAAAAATCCTACATCATGAAGCAAAATCCTTCCCTCAACCCCCCCCCCCCCTTGCCTCCAATGAGTGAGAAAAAAATGCACTATCTCGGTACAAGAAACAATGTGCCTGATAAGGGCTAGTGCTTTAGAAACGATAGCATATCAAATGTATTTACCCATGTTGAACTTGGTAGGAATTCTCTTTTAAACTGAGGCTCAGAGAAGGGAGGGGCTGCGCTATCCTGAGTTGACCCCTACTGGAGCTGGAGACGCCAGACAGGGAGACCGACAGGCAGACAGACAGGCAGACGGAGAGACAGACAGGACTGCGGTGGAGCCCGCCATGCCTGTGTCTGCTAGAGTGATGGATGCTCCCTAGTCACAGGAGGCTCATAAGCGGCGAGGGCCAGGTGTTAGCGGAACACCGCTGAGAGGAAAACCGGCAGACAGGTGCCGTCTATCACCCTCCTGCGTGCGCTCTCGCTATATCCCCATGTGTTTAATACGACGGCAGCTTTGTCGAGAGGAGAGGAGTTAAACAACATCTGGTGAGAGGATGGAGGGGTGGGAAAAGTATACAGAGGACACGGGGGACTTCAACGTAACATAAACTATTTTTGTGTCATGTTTATGTCGTGTTTAGTCTGTAGGTTCCTGAGACCGTTCTAGGGCAAGTTAGTTTGTTGAACGTTGAATGTTTTACTGGGAAGGTATTTTGCTGAGGTCAATGGTCTGGGGATTGGAGCACATGTGAAACAGGTGGACGGACGATTTAGGCACATTTATACACAAGCACATGAAAATGGCACCGACACACACCTGCCTTTTCGATTTTCATATGGTTACTCATGTGCACCGACCATCACCTGTTTATGCAACAGCCTTCAACACAGGCACACAGACACTAGATACTGACTCTACTGCCAGCCTTTAACACAGGCACACAGACACTAGATACTGACTCTACTGCCAGCCTTCAACACAGGCACACAGACACTAGATACTGACTCTACTGCCAGCCTTTAACACAGGCACACAGACACTAGATACTGACTCTACTGCCAGCCTTAAACACAGACACACAGACACTAGATACTGACTCTACTGCCAGCCTTTAACACAGGCACACAGACACTAGATACTGACTCTACTGCCAGCCTTTCAACACAGGCACACAGACACTAGATACTGACTCTACTGCCAGCCTTCAACACAGGCACACAGACACTAGATACTGACTCTACTGCCAGCCTTCAACACAGGCACACAGACACTAGATACTGACTCTACTGCCAGCCTTCAACACAGACACACAGACACTAGATACTGACTCTACTGCCAGCCTTTAACACAGGCACACAGACACTAGATACTGACTCTACTGCCAGCCTTCAACACAGGCACACAGACACTAGATACTGACTCTACTGCCAGCCTTCAACACAGGCACACAGACACTAGATACTGACTCTACTGCCAGCCTTCAACACAGGCACACAGACACTAGATACTGACTCTACTGCCAGCCTTCAACACAGGCACACAGACACTAGATACTGACTCTACTGCCAGCCTTCAACACAGGCACACAGACACTAGATACTGACTCTACTGCCAGCCTTCAACACAGGCACACAGACACTAGATACTGACTCTGCTGCCAGCCTTCAACACAGGCACACAGACACTAGATACTGACTCTACTGCCAGCCTTCAACACAGGCACACAGACACTAGATACTGACTCTACTGCCAGCCTTCAACACAGGCACACAGACACTAGATACTGACTCTACTGCCAGCCTTCAACACAGGCACACAGACACTAGATACTGACTCTACTGCCAGCCTTCAACACAGGCACACAGACACTAGATACTGACTCTACTGCCAGCCTTTAACACAGGCACACAGACACTAGATACTGACTCTACTGCCAGCCTTCAACACAGGCACACAGACACTAGATACTGACTCTACTGCCAGCCTTTAACACAGGCACACAGACACTAGATACTGACTCTACTGCCAGCCTTTAACACAGGCACACAGACACTAGATACTGACTCTACTGCCAGCCTTCAACACAGGCACACAGACACTAGATACTGACTCTACTGCCAGCCTTCAACACAGGCACACAGACACTAGATACTGACTCTACTGCCAGCCTTCAACACAGGCACCACAGATACTGACTCTACTGCCAGCCTTCAACACAGACACCAGACACTAGATACTGACTCTACTGCCAGCCTTCAACACAGCACACAGACACTAGATACTGACTCTACTGCCAGCCTTCAACACAGGCACACAGACACTAGATACTGACTCTACTGCCAGCCTTCAACACAGCACACAGACACTAGATACTGACTCTACTGCCAGCCTTCAACACAGGCACACAGACACTAGATACTGACTCTGCTGCCAGCCTTCAACACAGGCACACAGACACTAGATACTGACTCTACTGCCAGCCTTTAACACAGGCACACAGACACTAGATACTGACTCTGCTGCCAGCCTTCAACACAGGCACACAGACACTAGATACTGACTCTCCTTCCAGCCTTTCAACACAGGCACACAGACACTAGATACTGACTCTACTGCCAGCCTTTAACACAGGCACACAGACACTAGATACTGACTCTGCTTCCAGCCTTCAACACAGGCACACAGACACTAGATACTGACTCTACTGCCAGCCTTCAACACAGGCACAAAGACACTAGATACTGACTCTCCTTCCAGCCTTTAACACAGGCACACAGACACTAGATACTGACTCTCCTTCCAGGTTTCCCCGCTTTTCCCTTCCTCTCCTTCCTTTTCCCTCGTTATTTTTCACTTCTTTTTTTACTCCTCCTGTGTCTGTATTTCTGATTTTATCCTCTGGCCTTTTCTATTTTCTCTGCTTTTTCTCTGCTTTTTCTCCTTCTTTTCCCTTCCCTCTCTGGTTCTCCCTGGCTTTAGGCCTCCACTATCTTCCTTTCTCACTCGGCCCTGACGGCTGGTGATATGTGGCCCACCGCTGCCAAACGCTCTCTTATTGAGCAGCCACTCCTCTAAGGCAGGCAGACATTATCGCCGCTCCCGCCTTTCACATCAGAGCGCTACCCAGGCCACCCGAAACCCCATCACCATGGTGATGCCGAGGGGGTTGGGGGGGGGTTAGGGGAGAGGCAACGTGGTGCGGGCGGTGACTCGCCACCCTCCCAAAACCAGCACCCTAAATCTGCCACCTCAAAGAAGAGAGGCACGGCCGCAGAGGCGATGGGGGAGATTAATACAGGGGAGATAGGAGCGAGACAGAGGGACGTCTAGACTGCCAGGCCAAACACTTTTCACCACATCACAAGAGGTGAAAATCACAAGACACCACACATGGACATGCCACTTTACTTGGCTAGGAAAACCAACACCAACAACCGAATGCAACAGGACCATGTTTATGTCACTGTTCTCATGGGCATAATATAAATACACTTCATGGTGGTACCTAGCCATAACACACTGGGTTATGTTACATATATGCATGCATTCATGCATTACATACATGCACTCTGCTTGAGGACCTGCAAAAGGGCATTCGTGTGAAATGTCCTGGGTTTTGTGTACCGAATTGAAACCTTTACATTTCCTAGATAGATACATGAATACACATGTATCAATGACTGACAATGATGCATAGGCAATCACATCCGTGGTGCATCACACCTATTCCGTGCATTCATAATGACTGATCTATTTAAATTACAGCACAGTATGCGAGAGGGTGAAAGGTCACCTGGTCTAATTAATCAGGAATCATCTAAATTTAGGCTGAGCTCAGGCATACAGTATGCATCTAGCTCTAATGCCATGCTAATGTAAGCATTTGGGATGAGCCATGCAACCCAAACTCCGTCGCCTCCAGGGGGTAACAATGCAGCAAGACTCTAGAATCCACAATACTGGTGGCACTAATCTCAGGTAGGAAGGAACACATGTGGCTGCATCATAATGACCAGCACCCCCCCCCATCATTGTGCTGATGTGACACTGAGATGCAGAGATGCATGTCACAAATCCTAGGAATGCACTTCTCAGTACAAGAGGCTTTCTAGTAAAAACAGGATGTAGGTCAGGGTGTTGCCTTGGCAGACAATGCAAAAGTGCCTTAGATAAACACCTGCAAATGTACTTTGTCTGTGTGTGTGTGTGTTTGTGTGTGTGTATGTATGTGAATTCATACATGAGAGTGTGTGTGTTTCTGTGTGTATGTCTGCATGCACAGATTATACTGTATGTACTCATGACTTTATGTATATATGTGTATCTATTTGTCTGCATGTTGTGGAGTCTGAATGTGAAAGTGTGCATATGTCCGGCCGTCTGGAGGTGTCCAGTAAGACCTCAGGGACTCCCGACTCTGGGCTCGTCTCCAGGGGCGAGCCCGGCCTGTACTTAAGAGCCTGGCAGCCTTGGCCCCCGCCAAATGAGAGAACCCGGTCCGCCGAGCACACGGCACAGTAGGACACCCGTCGGGGAGACAGATGAGCTGTCTGGCTGACTCGAGCACAGACCACTGAGAGACCTTTCCATTTAAAAGAAAAAAATCACTGGGCTTATGCAACTGCCCTTTTCCACAAAAGGCTATGTGGTAAAAAAGTCCAGCACGATTCGACCCACACTGCTCGAATGGTTTTCTGTGGTTGTGGCGCTGTGATGGTTTGAGTACGAGACACACTATGAGGATCTACTTTTTGATTACTTTGGCTGTGACGCAATATCAATTTTGCAGCCATCAAAAGGTTATGGGTTCGTCTTAAGTTCGTGAGAAAGATGATTGAGACACAAGAAAGAGAGGGGAGACAGAAAGAGAGTGTTCCTTAGTTCCATAGTTGGCCCTCGGAGAAGCAAGTGTTGCCACGGCTGACCTTAAACACTCCCAGTGCTAAAGTAAATAAATGATGAGAAAGGAGGAAAAGTATCCCAAGAATTCTTAAGTGTCAGCAAGGCGTCAGGAGAAAACGCTCATATTTCCAGGCCCAACCCCTCTCACCCACCCGACATCATTAACATTCCTCTAACTCCTCAATGAGCGCTGACACAGGGAAAAACCCGTCAAGAGTGGGAGTGTGTGGTGCTATACTCCTCATCCAGGTTTGATAGTGGAGCTCTCCAGGGTTTATGTCATGGCACTACTTCTTAATAGCATCCCTGTTTATGTATGTTTGTGTGTGTGTGTGTGTGTATGTGCACGTGTGTGTGTGTGTGTGTATATGTGTGTGTGTGTGTGTGTGTGCGCATTGTAGCATTTTACAGTTTGCTTTGTGTCATGCTTATGTGCCGACTCTTCTGAACCTCTTTCCCACATGCCTCCTTTTGATTACAAAAATCCCTACACAGCGCGAGGTTAGTATGGTGTGGTGCTAAATTACTATGCTGGTAGACGGCTTAGGGCTGAAGACTTTATTTTTGCTTACATTTTCTAAGGCAGGTCCTGCTTTCTAGAACTAAAAGCACCTCTACTTTTTTTTTTTTTTTTGACCCAGGGGCTAAGTCGCGGAAACGGCACACCGCACTTCAACTTTAATTAACGTAATTACATAAGTGCTTTCATTTAAATTTAATTAGACCTTAAAACAGGCAGCGGGCTTGAGAGCGAGCTGTTGTCACCTCCCTTCTCATCCACACACTCACTGTGTGATTCTCAGACTGCTCTCCCTCCAGGCCGGTGCTCAGGGGTTTCTGGAGGTGTTTATAGGCCCTCGCAGCCACATCGGGTAGAACGGGGAGGTGCTGGGCAGCGGAATGCGCCCATGTGAGACGTGGCTGGGTCTACAAACTAAGCAACATACCTCCAAATAATCCAGCATGTGTGTGTGTGCGTGTGTATGTTTGTTTGTGTGTGTGTGTGTGTGTGTGTGTGTGTGTGTGCGTGTGCGTGTGCGTGCGTGTGTGTGTGCTTGCAAATCTAGCAGTTGACTTGATAAAATATACTGCTTTGTGGTCTCTCAAGATTGAGTCAATATCTCATGAAAAACCTACATCAGCCACAAACAACACCGCAACACACACACACACACGCCTATCATTGTCATGTAGATGGCCTGATAAAAAAAGACTTATTAAAGACAGCAGAAACATAAGACAGGAACATTAGAGAGGTGCCGCCCCTGGCTGGTCCCTACCCTCTGAGTCGTTGAGGTCTTCAGGCGAGGAGGCGTCGGGGCTCCAGCTGTGCTCCCCGGGTCAGCTGCTGCTGGGTGGAGATCTGAACCACCAGGAGGCGCCGCAGGTCGCTCAGGTCCGAGTCCTTAAGCCCCGCCTCCAACTCCCGGACAACGCCCGGCCCGGCTGACTGGTCATCACAGTCACCTGGGAAATGCCAGCCATGGATGGTGAGCCGCCTCATTTTGACATTAGTCTGTGAGAGCTTCACTATCACTTAGCCAGTGAGGGCATCTGTAAACACTAACAGTACAATGGAGGGAGATATTGTAAAAGAAAAGTATGCTCACTCCTTTTCGACTAATGGCCTTTGGGCTACCGGGTCATGCGAACTTCAGGTCATGACCTTTGAGGTTGGGTGGCCAATTCGTTTCTTGCACGATAAAGTTAGAATTTCACCTCAAGCGATTTAGCCTTTCACAACATACACAGCTGAGGACACAGCTATTTAAACAGTTGATCACTTTACTAATAGTTTCATAGCTACAGTATCAGAGTTCCTGCTCTGTGTGTCTTCTCATCCGGTCCAGTTTCGGTCCTATCTCTTCATTCTCCTAAATCGTGATACGTGTGGTATGTGCTACGATCTATTACATTGTCCCCAAATCTGAATCCAAGGTTTCATGGGCATGGAGAAATAAGATGGTGCATTACTGTCAACATTTGAATTCTAAATGTGCACAGACACAACCACGGTTGCATGACAAGATTTTCCTGTCTTACACTTGACCTTTGGCGGTAAAACTAAACTGAACTGAGCAGCAGGCCTTCGGGCAGACACCGTGCTGTCAGTCAGCCAGCCAGCAATTACACCCTTTTTACAGCAACTCAGCGGTGGAGCCTGACATCAGCAGTGCCTGTCAAGATTTCCTTCCCCTAAGGGCACACAAGCTAATAAATAAACACGTCATTGCAAGTCGTTCATTAAAACCACTAAACCGTAATGCTTTATAATGGTTCCCTAGGAAATAAGGACATAAAAAAAAACATGGATGACATCTGGTACAAGGTGAATCAATCAACACCAGACAGTGTGTAAGAGGACAGACAAGAACCTCTCCCTAACGATGAGACACAACCAGCCTGCATCACACCATTCCCCTCCTGACTGTTACTACGCCCCGGGGGCCGCAACAGTGGATCCAGCCCCTTACACCGTCTCCTCCGCCCAGCTACCTCCGTCAGCGGGCCCCTGCTCCCCACCCGACCGCCCGACGTGTTTCATATCAGCAGGTCTATCACGCTCAAATAGCCACATGCCGCCTATTAATCCCAGTCTTATGACCGGCCGTGATGAAAGCGGAGGGGATTGCCCATAAATCGCACTTTTCATGTACAAACACGCCACAGCGTAGAGCCCTGCAACTTGGCTGGCATACAGAGAAGAGAAAAAAAGCCAATCCCCCCCTCTGTTACCATTAGAGGAGATCACAGTCCCCAACAGCTCTCTTGTAAATGAGCAGAGACAGTGGTTTCAAATGCACCTATAATCCCATTAAGGCCAAAGCAGAAGAGTCGGAGCAATGTGATTACATCTGATTATGGGCTCCTCTTGCTGAGAGAAAAAGAATGGCATTCTTCTTTTTTCTCCTTTAATGGGACCTGCTGTGAAGCAAATTGTCCCAGTGGGCCATGTGGCTACTGTCAGCCTCAGCGTGTCTCTTTCAGCATCTTACCGGAGGCTAGGAGCCCCTCAGCATCCGCACGCAGGGAGATGGGAATGTGAATATCAGTGCCAGTCCTGGGTTTCGTATGCCACAGACAGGTGTGTGTGTGTGTGTGTGTGTGTGTGCATGTGTACAGTTGACGGTAGACTACACACTGGTTGCGTGGGCGTGTGATGAACATAGAAACTAACATGTAGGATGTAGACATGTATCTAAGAGGAGTCTTCCAAATAAATCAATGGAGTTTATGCTATAAATAGACCTGGTGGCTTAGGAATCTGGACGTGGAGCTTGTTTTCAGCAATGGAAACAAAACATTCAGTGAAGTCATGGATACTAACCCACACATACTATTTCGACTATTAAGGCTCGGGCCATTGAGCAGAGAACATCAGAATGCGGTATGAGACTTAATATTGTCTTGTTATAGTGACACGTCTCAGATAAAGATGAATCCCCTCATTCTGGAGGAATGTGAGCACATCCATCTGCACAACCATGGTCATCCGTCTAGAAACATTACCACTTTTCTACTTCCACTCCACAGAGAAGCCGATACTAAATGATACAGGACAAACAAACGCAAAGTCAGTCGGTAATGAAAGTAGCACTTAAGTCGACATAACTAAACAAACGCCTCAGTTTCCCCTTGGGGACAGAATATCTTGGCAACACAACGCACTGCAGCACAGCATATACAAACAAATAATTTTGAAATGTTTCTATATTAACATTTTTTTAATGAATTAAAATTAATCTCAGCTGAGACAGAAAGTGCTTGGCAGGCGCCAGTCTGCGTGATAATCTCATACGTGTGATTTACAGAATATAAACTCCAAATCCTCCAACACCTCAGCTCTGGGCCAGACCCTGACACTGTGTGGGGAGCCAAGCTGCTTAAAGTGTCAATGAGACGGTGGGGTGATGGTTGAGGATCTCACCTCCACTGAGCTGCTGCTTATGTTGCTGTTGCTGCTGCTGCTGCCTCCGACGCTCCCCACGTGGGCGTGGTGACTGCTGTACTGCTTGTACTGCTGCAGGCTGTCCAGGATGGTCTGCCTGAGGAGGGTCCCCCGGGGGCGCACGCACCCCTCCCCTGGCTGCGAGCGCAGCTCCTCCACACACAGGTGGAGGCGCACCAGGTTCCCCTTCACCTGCTGTGAGTGAGGGGGGTTAGGGAGAGGAGGAGAGGGATAGAAGAGGAGATCCATGGGTTGGTTAATTTGGTCGCGAGAGAGCTAGCAGGGGGAAGAGAAGCGTGGCTCGGTTTGGCTTGAATGGCTCCCAACTATCTACACCACAAACCACTGTGGACCAGACACCGTTGCATGCATTGCAAGTGTCTGGGTCTGACCTCCTTTTCGTGAACTTGGGATTCCATCCCTCCAAATTCCAATGCTGCGATGTAATACTGTAGCTCATTTACTTAGTTTGGGAATGATATGTCCAACATGTATTAGTCATTGTACAAAGACTGATGGGAAAAAATGTGGGTTGACATGATATTAGTGATATTGAACCACAGACATACACACACAACACACAGACACACGCGTGACTATACACACACACACACACACACACACACACACACACACACACACACACACACACACACACACACACACACACACACACACACACACACACACACACACACACACACACACACACACACACACACACACACACACACACACACACACCACAAAAGGCAGAAGGCACTCCTGCTGGACATTGACTGCGTAGACGCTGAGCAGAGGCAGGCGGCTGGGCCCCTCCAGGCTGCTGGCCAGCGTCAGGAAGTTGTCGAGGGCTTTGCACAAAACAGAGCCCGTCTTCGACCACCAGGGCGGCGAGGTGTCCACTATCAGCACACGGGGCGGCTGCCGGGAGAACGCACTGGGGTGGCAGGCGGGCATGGGAGAGGGGCCGAGTCTGTTTCTCGCACTCATTGTTCTGTGAAGATCTACTGAACACATAAATCAAAGAGGTATCGCCCATTACATCACAGTGTATGATTACAACTGAATGGTTCGTACTAAAGGACACTAAACAATAACATAGTTGTGTGTAATGAAAATAAAAATAAACCTCAACTGGTCCCTTGTGACATGGGCTAACTGTTGTACATGACTCTACATTGCTTAATTGCATTTAATGCCCCGTTAAAATAAGATCATTTCGATTTGTACATGATGCTAAACATAGCCTGGTGATTTCCAGGGAGTGAGATGGTGCCTCATTAATGTAATAACTGGCGTGGGGGGGGGGGGGGGGGGTCCATGAAACAGACAAGTTACAATTTCAAACATGGAAAAAAAAAAATCCCTTTTCAACACAGAGCCCGACCCTGAGAGTCACCCCATGCTTGACTTCAAAAGGAATAAAGTCAGCAGTGAGGCATCATGCATCACAGAAACTCTCTGAAATCAGCACCTGCCTCTTCACCCTGATTAAACAATGAGTACAACGAAGGTGGGAATGTCTAGTGTTGCAATCCTGGGCAAGATAATGGTGGTCATACAGGAAGTGTACACAGCCACACACGTTTTTTTTTCTACCAGCTTAATATTCCAAAAAATATGTAAAATCCTGACCTTCATGTGCTCAATATGATTACCTTAGGTGCTTGCCCAGAGTGTAGTCCTTTTTTGTCTTGCTTCAGCTCAAGTTGTGAGGCTATTTTATGTAGCAATTTTTAGGCCTCTGTCATGATTTAATTAGGCTATACATTCTTTAACTAAAGCCATGCCCACAAAATGATTAAGCAATTAACAAACCTTATCCACAACATCTCACAATTTAAAAAAAAAGCATGCGCATTGCCCTGGTTCCCAAACTTTTCATGGCAGGTCCCCCTTTGACAATGCCCATTGCTTGACTTCAAAAGGAATAAAGTCAGCAGTGAGACATAATGCATCACAGAAACTCTCTGAAATCAACACCTGCCTCTGCGCCCTGATTAAACAATGCGTACAACGAAGGTGGAAATGTCTAGTGTTGCAATCCTGGCCAAGATAATGGTTGTCATACAGTACAGGAAGTGAAGTCACAATGCTGATCAGGCAGTCACATCCACCCACACCTGTCTGACTCAGAGATGAATGCAGCCATGAGGAAGACAACTGAGGTAAAAAGAGGAACACAGAATATATAATAGGGAAGATGATTTTTGGGGGAAGAACCGAAATAACCCATTGAGTTCACATACGGCGGTCATAGAGACCAACAAAGAGTGAGATTGTTCAGTCACATCAAGGCATGTTGCAGAGATTGGCAGGGGAGCTGTTTAAATGGGGCCGGGACTTCCAGCAATCTAATTCGCTCATCAATAGTATCCCACTTCACAAGAGGCTCCTTTCAGTGAGCTGATGTCCCGAAGCCTTCTGTGCCTCCAGCCTCACCCTCTGTTTTCAACGAGGCGCCAGTGACAAAAGGGGACATTGTGTCTTTGAAAAACAGCCTGCTGCCTCTCTGAGATGGTCATTAGATGAGCAAGCGCACTGATGAAAAAAGCCAAGGGCTTTGGATAATGGAGCAGACTTAATAGAGCAGCTGCCCTCTAATTTAATTTCTGTATTTTAATTTCCTGTCTCTGATACTCAAAAGTTTGAGATATGTTATTGGTATACTACTGGCATGGCGTATCAAATTCCATAAATGATCAGAATGATGACATCTAACGTTAGGGGTGGGGGTGGTCTACCCAACACTCACTGTGCATTCAACACAAGTAACTATCAACAGACATTACAGGACGATAAGGACTTTGCTATCAAGCTACATGAAGTACAGTTAGCTATTATTTGGATCCACAGATTCAAGAAACTACATTAGTCACTTATTCGGTTTAGAACGGAGAAATAACTCAGCTAGGAGAGGTTAGCTAGCTTCTTGTGTCAGGTAATAAATTCCCTATAGCATAATGTAACTATAAATGACAAAGTTTTACTGATTTTATATACTGTAGTGTTATTATTTGGGATTTGTGATGTTGTTACCTCCAACACAATCTTGACGAACACAACTCGAAAATAGGGAAGCTAGCTATCAGTGATGTTAGCTTTCGATTATCAGTGGTAGAGTAACTAGCTCTTCACTCTCGAACTTTCCTAAGGACATGATTTACCTTTCCGCCTGACACATATGAGCAGTTTGACAACTACAATCACTGTTGTGAATACTGTTAACATCAACAAATCATTAACATGTGCTGCAACTATTCTTTTAAGAATCCACTCATCTCTTACTCATACTTACACGTTGTTAGCCGTCACCTTTAACGCGTTTGACACTTTATAGCACGTGCATAAATCTCTGAAACTCATAGCTAGCTACGTAATCATGTTAATGCGATTTACAATGGTGGAGTGGAACCTGCAAAGTTTCAGGTATGGCACTGTTTTCTGTTATGGAAGATATTTTGTCTAGAGCAGAGTATCCTACATGCACAAGTTTTGCGCTTGCAAAAAACAGCAACTGAAATATGTTGTATGGGATAAAGGCTTTATGCTAACACCCATGATTGTCAGAACTTTTATTTTGTACCCTTGTGTCATTTTTTATTTGGCGGTGTTCTGGGCCTTGAACTTTCCAGACCATGGACTGGTCGCAGATTAGAGGGCCACAGCCACAGACGTTTTTTTTTCTACAAGCTTAATATTCCAAAAATATGTGAAATCCTGACCTTCATGTGCTCCATTTGATTACCTTAGGCGCTTGCCCGGAGTGTAGTCCCTTTTTTGTCTTGCTTCAGCTCAAGTTGTGAGACTATTTTATGTAGCAATTTTTAGGCCTATGCCATGATTTAATTAGGCTATACATTCTTTAACTATAGCCATGCCCAAAAAATGAACAAACCTAAGCCACGACATCTCACACATTTTAAGAAAGCATGCACATTGCCCTGGTTCCCAAACTTTTCATGACAGGTCCCCCTTTGCCCATTCACTTTTTTTTCTACATTTGAACAGTTAAACATTTGATTTAATTTAATCAATGAGTTTAGCTTAAATGTTTTATCAGTTAAACATGTTTTTGTTTTATTTGATCTAAGGTAATTTAAACATTTGTAACTTCTCACTGGGGCCATACCATGTTTATGTTAGGCACATGTTCGTTGTAGTAATAATTAGGCCAGATCTCCTTTCTGACATGTGGGCCAGGGACCATAATATACGTACAAAGTACACTATAGACTCATCACCAAATAGGTTAGACTAATAGGCTACTATGTGCTGTAAGAGAACTGCCACACAAAGTTTGATGTAGTTGGCTGTTTAGGTTCTCGTTTTTTTTTCACCGTCGGTACAACCCGGTTCTGTAACTATGTTCCCTCCATTGGGTGTCCGCATCACACTTTATGAACCACAGAACCCTTTTCATGCTAGTAAATGGTTAAATGTACAGATTCCTGATTATTTATTTTTCTGTTCAATTCTTATAACATATAACATATATAACAATGCATTACAACACTTTTTAAACACTTCACAGAGTTCTTTTTGGCAATACTAATCTGTGCTAAATGAAAATGTTATTCCTGTGGAATGCTATTCTCATGGCAAGCTGCTTCACAGCTCTCTGCATTCACAAGCTGTGTGGTCAGCGCGGCTAAACAAGTTGGCAGAATTACGTGGCAGCCTGGACAGACACATTACTGTAACACATAGCTGTGTAGAAGTGATCTGCAATTCAAAGTGTTGCCCATGTTTTATTATATATCTATGTGTCAGCTCAAGGGTGGACAAAATAATTAATGGGTAGTATCTGTAAAAAAAAAAATGCATGCATAAAATGGGTCGGTATGCATAAAGATGGATTTTTGATTTAGAATTTAGAAACTAAATTCTCATTCATGTCTTGATGTCTTGAGAGGGGATGCAACAAAAAATCTAGATTCCTTTTGTGAATATCAAACATTGTTTTGTGATTACGAAACAAGCTGGTTTTCTCCTGAGAAACCCATTTGATTCTATTCTGAGCTTTGCTTACCTTGCATATCAGGCCTAAAAAAAGCAAAAGACAAGGAATGGGTAATCTCCAGTCGTTGGATGAGGTTCAGCTTCCCTGCAGCGATTTGGGCAGTGGTGAGAGATTTATTTCAGCAACGCTGAACAATACACATAATGCAGTGGTTCAAATGAAATATTCAAACATGACATGAAATCTAAATGTGAAATCTGACTCAAGATGGAGAAATAGATTTATGTTCACATCTGAGAATTGGTTGAGTATTATCTTAGTATGTGGTGGGAATAAATAGGAGAGCGTAGGAGACTGAAATTTAGTTTCCTTTCGCACGTTGTATGGGGGTAGACGATTGAAAGCATCAAGTGTTTGAGGAGTGCTACAATGTAAGAGGCTTTGGCTGACAGAAGCAATGTGAAATTGCGTCCGACAGACGTTGACACATCACTTCGCCCGCGTACAGGAGGATCAGCACTAGACGCGCACATCTGTTTGGGGCAGATAACTGGCAGAGCGACGGCCGCGCGCAGGCGTGCTCCTACCCCAGCCGTGGCGCCGCTGTCCGCCAAACTCAGCTCGATTAAAAAATAAAACTCACTTCCAGAAGCTCAGGAGACTGAGAGACAGAGCGAGGCCTTGCATTGGTTTTCCTGGGGCGGGTGCTGGGGGGTGAGGGCACGTTCAACCAAGCACCAATTTTAATGAAGTCTCCTGACGCCTTAGCTAGTTCCAGCATACAGTGTTCCAATAATTTCAAAATATCCAAACATGCTCACTAGTACACTTCTACACCCATATCCCATTTTTATTGGTGCTGTTCCTTCTCACTGGTGTCCTTTATTTAATGTTCAGTATACTGTGACATACTCATACTTCTGTGTTTGTTGATGGTCATTTTGTCACTACACATAACAAAATAGGTATTTGTCTTATTTTAATGACGAGTTCTTACCTGTTTGCCTATTCATCTTAAGGCTGGATCAACAAAACCATATCCTGTGACATGCCACGGCAGGCCCTGTGTACCTCCTCTGGTGCAGTGATTTCCAAGGATTCCGCATTGCAGCAACATCCTCGTTACGGATAAAATGCAGTGTCGGAAACCCTCCAAAATGTTCTTACACATCTTAAGTGGACTGATCCCCCCCAAATCCCATTGTTTGGTTTGGCCTAAAAGTGAAATGGGAATTGGGAGGTAGAGTAATATATTCCGTGGGAACTAGCCCAACCTTAGAGAATAGTTATCTCACAGAACCATTCCTTCTGCATTGTGGTGGTCTAGTTTTGACAGTAAATTGGGATTTGCTGTTTATGCAACTGTGAGGAAAAGGTAGGTATCTGTATTAGTCATCTGCCTTCTCTGTGTGTCAGCATCTACTCATTTGTCTCAACTGCTGCAGGTCCTGTGAACAACTAGCCCATAGTTAGTCATTCTACCACTTAAGTGCAATGCAGGTCTTAGTTTTTACAGTGCCTTATGCAATTTTACTTTAGTTTCTCAATGTTTGCATTTGTCATCAGATCTGATTTGAAAGCATCTAAAATGTAACCCCTGTTGCTGTGTTGAGTGTTAACATATGCACTGCTTCCAGTTCACAACTGAAGTGGACCATGAAGGGCATCTCAGTGAAAGTGCTGTCTTGATTGTTTCAGAGATGTTGCAAGGCTGTATGGCCCATGTACAGATTCTGAATCTGAAGCCAGGAGCCATCATGGGTGGGATGAGATTTACAGTTGTCAACAACCTTCAGACTGATGCCTAGGGAGTCACTGTGTCAGGCTTAGTAGACCATCCTGGTAGAAATGATGTTTCTGCTCTCTGTGGTGCCTTTGGAGGACAACCATAACTCTGAGTTTCAGATGATGTAACCTCCAGACAGACACAAGCGCCGTCCCAGAAGTTCATAAATCTACATCCTGTCTCAGGCCTGACCCATAGAATCCCTCACAGACAGCAGGAATACCACGGGATTGCTTGTTGTTTGCAATTAGATTTACGCTGCTTTGGCCACAGCGCGTTGAGCCAGCTGCACGGCCTGCTGGGTGATTACATCATCAACCGGCGCCATGGTGAGGGTCCAGCTGGAGCTGCTCTTAACAGAGGTTATGGCCTTTTCCCAGGATTTTTCTTTTTTCTCGATGCCTTGGGGTGTCTTTTTGCCTTCACGTGAAGATTTATGATATTTAAGAGGTGGGCGTCATGTGTACTAATTGACTGTTTTTTACTGTTATGGGTCAAAGTCAAGCCAAAATGATGGTACTGTAGGGTTCATTGTTGAGGGCGGGGCTACCCATAGGCATACTATTAATTCTTTGTCTTAAATCCTCTTTGTGGACTCATTACAAGCCTCTAAAGAAAATCTCCTTTGTTTCGTTCTCACAGTCCCACAGTATTTTACAGTACAGCAACAGATCTGGGTTTGTGTTGTTTGTTCGCTGGCCCAAGGATCGCGTCGTGTTGTCTGTGTGGTATTGTTCCCAGATCACAGGGTGCACAGGAGACCCACTCAGTAGGATGGTGTGGTATTCGCTTTGGCTTGGGGGGCGGAGTGGTCTGTGTGTGTGTGTGTGTGTGTGTGTGTGTGTGTGTGGAGGGGGGGTATCGGGGACATCACGGCATAGTGCCCACAGGCTTCTCTCGAGGTGCTAACAAGAGCGCTAGCCAACCACACGTGTGTGTGCTGCTCGTTACCGTATTCATGAAGCTCTGATTGGCAGGTCTTGTGCCGTGGAGAGGGAGGCGAGAAGCTGGAACTGGATGAGAAAGAAGAAAACCGAAATGTTTCCACCTCGCACAGTCAGAAGGCATGGTTTGAAAATTGTGAATATGTACACAGATTAGGAAGAGCAAATCAGGGATGTGTGTTTTTATTTTTTTTGGATGGTTGAAATTCAAAGTGGAAATTGTTCATTCTTTAAACTATGTGGATTTGTGTAATATCGTGAAATTCCGAATGAATTTTTCAAAGCCCCGTGGCCTTCTTTCTTCACTCCTGTTTAAGCTAGTCAGTTTTCTCACTGAAGCACTCACCCACTATTTCCTCCCTCTAAAGGTAATCTTAAGTGCCTTTCCAAATCAAGGGCCTTCACAATTGCATTGGAATGAGTCTCCCCCACCAACCCCCCCTTTTCCCTTTTTTATAAATACCTAATCCTGGTCCTGTTGTCATGGAAATCATCCCCTCCAATAGAGCTATTGAAAAGTCTAGCATGAAAGATGAATTTGAGGGGGCTGGATTTTTGGTAGTAATCTCTCCAGAGGAAGGGAATGGAAAAATGAGGTGGGGGTGAAAATCACCCCGTTGATGCTTTATTTTTAAATGCTGAATTAGCATTTGCCTGTGGAGCGCTAAAAATGCCACAAGCCCATTTTTCAGAAGGCGTTTATCTATTTCAGAAATGGCATAGAGCGTCCCTTTCATGTCCCAATGCATGGATATCTCTAAATAAATGGCAACAGGTGACTTTTCCCTTCATATATTCACTCGCTGTGTAATGTGAGGAGTGGCTACTCAGCAATACGATTTTGTAAGAACTGATTGGATGTCAAACTAAAAAATGTAGATCAGTGATTTAATTAAATCCTTTCATTGCTCTCAATGTTTATCTCTCACATTCTCTCCCACCCACCCTCCACATGCTACAACACTCTAAAGACAATGGTCTCCTAACCCAAGCCACCTGTTGGACTGCATCTTGACCAGGATTCAGCTGCAACATATTAGGCAGCTTTTCATCTGGAGACCCAAGGGTCAGCTGAGACCAACTGTAACTCCATGAACCAGCAGTGATGGAACTTAATCCATTCCCATGGTGTTGGTCCTGTGAGATCCTCTTGTTTATGGACTTAGACGTCTGCTCAGTGTTTGCGTTCATAGCCAGGGGTCACATGGTCTCTCCGACCTCTTGACTTCAAAACACATGATATTGTGTAAAAGGGTGTTCATTATGTGTTGTCCTTTCTTTCACATAGCCGTCTCTCCACGTGTGTGCTTCTATGAACTCTGTGTCTGTCTGTCGGTCGAAGCATGTGGCAGTTAGAGCCTCCAGGAGGCTATAAAGTTGGTCAGCCCTGCTGCTAACACAGGAAGCCTCTATTCAGACACAGCAGCGTCGACCCTTCTGATCTTTGTGTTATGCACTTGTAGTGTCGGCGGATGATGTTAGGTTCGATCTTTCGAGAGAACTTCCATGAATTGCTCCCCAAAACAACTTGACACACTAGATGTGCTTCACCTCATAAATCTCATTTATATGGGGGCAAGGCAGCGAGCACTCAATTCAACAAGTCACACAAATGCCAGTGGTGGATTAAATATGCTGCGAAAAGTGTTGGGAAAGTGTATTGTATTGTTAGACTGTCTTATCGCTTGCCCCCGTGTCCCAGTTGTGTATTTGCCCATTGTAAGCCTTCAAAGAGATAAGGGCCATATTAACTCGAGTCCTGGCCTTATTGTGACCTTCTATTGTTCCAGCTGAGATTCAGATTGAGGTGAGGAAAATGAAGGCGGCGGGCCATGACTAAAAGGTAATTACTGAGTCAAAGAATTGGAGCACAGTGTGTGTTGTCTGCCGCCGTCACAGGACCACATTGGACACACGGTTCATTCTCAGAGCGCAGTCCAAACCAGTAATTGACGCACCCGTTGTGAAAACACGCAGCTGTCAATTTCCGTATTACTAGCGTGGCCGTCCCCACTCATTTTGGTGATAACACATAATTTGCTTTGTGTGGTTCATTTCCACAGCGCCCTTGCCATCCACATCCACCCCCCCCCCCCCCCCCACCCTTCTCGTTTGGAAGGAACCGGTTGCCAGGTGACCTTTAGACAGCCCATGGATTCACCCTGCCCTGCTGCTCGAGGGAACAGGAAGCAGGTAGGGGCCAGTGGATGGTGGACAGGAAGTCCATTGGGCCCCCCAGGCCAACCTCTTGTTCCACAACAACAGGGAGAGGAGATGGATACCGTCAGAAAGGAGGGGGCTTGTAGTGAACGAAGTACTCTGTTTGTCAGTGTGGTGAGCAATGGACTGTTTCCATTCTCTGTTTTTTAGGACACCTAACTAAACACTACTTTGCTTCAGATTTGCTCAGTACCCTACTGGCTGTAACAATACACTTCATATTCCAATGACACTGTGTATGTAATGTATGTACATTTTTTGTAATTTGCATGTGAATATTCATTTCCTGTTTAAGTGAAAGCAAATGTAATTTGTCACCTAATGAATTGATTCTGATCTAAATGGAAACATGATTACAAGCTTCCTGCAGCTGTTGATATTTAAGGGGTCTGTCTTCCATCTCTGGGTCCTTTGGCTGAGGTAAAACTGACTGTAAACGAATGAGTCTGGAAACCTGAGTTTCCGTAAATTCAATCTTTTTTTCTGTTCATTAGTGACAGATGGTCCTACGGGGACGGATGTATGAAAAAGTTCAGCCTCAACAGACCCAGGAGGGCTTTCAGTGAAATTAACTTTGCCTGTTCAAGCAAGGAGAAGCGTCAAACTTCCCAACGCGTTGACTTCTTCCCCCCCCCACCACCTCTCCCTCCCCCACTTCTCCCCTCTCTGCTCAGGGACTGTGATGGAGTCCGGGAGGATGGAGGATGCCAGCCGGTTTTCCAAGCATGTTTGCTTGCCGCATCACACCATCCCGCCCTCAAGCTGTGAGGCCTTATGGTGCGTTCTGAGGAAGAAATGTGTGGGTAGGTACACGCTGGCACTGGCAACGCAGGCACACGCTCTGACTCAAGGCCCCGTCTCGTCAAGCCTGGCTGACCAGCCGAGGTGGCATCCCACCACTCGGCAGCGAGAGCTGAGAAAAAATGGCTGCCAACACCTGCCCCCCATTCGGCCACAGCGCCTTCAGGCGCTCTTTAGTAGACTGGGCTCTTAACGCTTTGGCATCTCCCGTGAAGAAGCAAAGTAGTGTTTCTGGGATGTGAGGCTTTTTTCTGTAAGAAGTGTTAGATGGAGTGTAGAACAAAGACCAGGGGCTGCTGGGATTTCAAAAACACCCACACGTTGACCATTACAATTATGTGCCATTCACTTCAAGTGAATTCCATTTTTTTTATTTCCGTGGAGCTGAGACAAAGAAGCTTTTACTGGCACTAAAAAGGATAACACTTGAATGGCATCTGCCATGTCATTTGACTTAAAACACCTAGTATGGGGGCTTTGTCTGCAATATTGGAACGAGACCAAATGAGGTCCCAGAATCTCTCCCACCAATCTGCACAGATGTGCAGCTGGAAAAACCAACTAAGCTGTTTATCAGGATAAACCTCTTCCCCTCCCCAGCGCTGGCTATGGCCCCTTGACAGCTGATCTTGGACCAGTGTATCCACTTACATTCCTGAGCCGGACAATAAAGGGAGAGTCGTGGAAACTGGATCCAGACCTGGCGGGACATCCTCTGCTTCAGCACTCAGGTGTCTCTAGACCCCGGATTCCAGACTGAGGAAGGAAAGGGTGTTGGACGGTTCACTTGTCCCCATAGATTGGCCGGCGTTATGCAACCGTCTCATTGCGTGTTATAGCCGGTGCGCGCTGGAGACCTGGAAGTGAGCACTTGAAGTTTGGAATAACAAACCCATTTCCGTGCAGTTCTAGGGGAGTCGTCTGGTTACAAAGTGGTTATTTGGACTATCCTGAGCCTGTCTTTATTTTAACAGATAATGACCAGGAACACCATTTTTATGTAGTGTACTTGTCACATTGACACTTTTTTGCCAGTTTCTGTCTTTCTGTCTGTCCCCTTACCACCAGGGGGAGTACCTCTGAGATGAGATTATGGGGGTAAATGCCAGTGGCTTTCATCTGCGTTCATTCAAGTGTTAATTCGGACATGTGCTGCGAGGTCATCTTTGTTTTTTTCCCCGTGGAGGTTGCAAAGAGTCTCTCCCTCCCTTTCTCTCTCTCTCTCTCTCTCCCTCTCCCTCTCTCTGTCTCTCATGCATCATATTCTGGTATCCTGAAGTGAACCCAATGCCACATCACTAACTTGTGCAGTATGTGAATTACTGGTATCCAGGGAGAAAAAAAACTGCACGTGGGGATGCTGTCATGCTTGCCTGTCTTCAGTGACCGATTTTCAAAACGGCTCATTCAACTACAGGGTGTCAATACTTCACATTAACCTATGTTCATCAACATTTCTTCATGGATAATATCAAATGGCGTGATTGATCTTTTTCTTAAACTCCCTTTACACATATAACCTCCTGTCTACTACAGAACGACAGAACAGGAGAGTGAGCTATAGAGAGAGGTAGATTTTTAATTAAACCCATAAAGGACCTGGCGGACAAGACCACAGCAGGTTTTCCTTCGAACCTCTCAGCCTTATTGGCTGAAGGCCAAAAGACTCCAACATGACATCATCCAGTGGATCATGGCAGGGTTCTATCCACGGTATCCATGGCAACCGGGCGACTCTTTGGCATTATTGTCTCCGCAGATTACTTCGGGTTCCCCCTGGGGTATGCCTTTTTTTTACCGGGAGCATTTACATAGAGAGACCTGGCGCTCGCGTCCTCACAGATCGAGGATGAATGCCACAGCGAGCCGCCCATTCAGTGTCTGTCCTGGTCTGCTTTCTCCTGCCTCCATTTCTCTCTGTGTTTCTCCCATTTGCCTTTTGCATTTCTTTTTTTTTGCATTAACTATTTAACAGCCCTTGGTTGGTATTCTCCAGCTGTCAATCATTCCCTATCTGTATCTCCCCCCACACATTTTTTTCCCCTCTCTATTCGATTGTGTTTTTTGTACTCACTTTCTCTCCCACTTTTTTTTTTTTTTTTTGTCCTTTATGTCTCTGGCCCTCATAGCTCCGCAGGCCTGAATAAACCATACTCGAATAAAACAAACTGCTCTACACACTCTGGGAATTTTTTTCCAACCACACTGGTTTTGCTCCAATTAGTAGATGAAGAGCCCTGTTCACCTCCACCCTCTTCTTTGATTGACAGGCCTCTTGCCCAAGATGGAATAATTGGATTGGTTGCTTGCCCACTTTGAGGAAAATTAAAAAAAAAAAATAGAAATGAGGCCATTAATCCTATTGTGTAACAAGAGGAGTGGGGACTCAGCATGAGAGAGTGAACAGGAAAGAAGAATGGGCCGAGAGGGAAAGATGGAAAGAGAGAGTGAGAGAGAAAGAGAGAGTGAGAGAAAGAGAGCCATTGAGTTTTTGTCTACATCAGAGACTGGGCCAGCTTTTCAGGAAGACCGTGTTGTAGTCTTTTATACTCTGAACAGAGTTTAAAAAAAAAGGAAAGATGGATGATTTACTTCCTCTTATTCAAAGTCATGTGTGGTCCTGTTTGATCTTACTACGTTTGAAGCTTTTTCTCTTCACCTAGTCGTTTGTACTTTTCCATTTGCACTTACAGTATATAAAGATTAAAAGGAATATTAAGCTTTTTGCATTATATTACCTCTTGTGTTCCCTTTACATATTCGTTGAATTTGTCCCTCGTGTGGCACAGTCGTTGCTTAGGGAGGGGGTGGAGCAGAGGAGGTGCCCGTGGAGTAGCATATGTGCATCTTGCTCAAGATCCTACCAGCTGCAACTTATTTGCATAAATCAAGTCGACACTAACTTCAATAGGAGTTCATTGTTTCATTACCTAATGGCTTGCTCCGACATCCCTGATTCATTTTTTTATCACTGATAAAAATTATATTTTATTTTCTACATTGTTATTGTTTGCGTACTACTGTTATGTCTGCGTGAGACCTGGAACAGTATTATCCTCCTCTAAGGAGGGTGAGTGTAAACTCCTGATGCTTCGCCGACACATTAGCAAACATTACATTACACCTCCTACAGAGAGGACCCCCCTCCCACGCAGAAATAGTCACTTATCTTCATAGTGATCCTTTACCGAGGACAATCTACTATCAGATGCCTGTATTGTTTTCGTGGTTTAAGATCTTTTTTTGCTAATCTGGTGTAATGCTGTTTGAATATGGTAACAGACAAAGCTGTTTATTTGGGTGGCGGGAGGTGTTATGGCATTATCTAGTGTATCTGTTTTTGTGTGCTCATTAAAATTGTAAGGGGTGTGTGCGGAGGTGGGGGGGTCACCCGTATCTAGGGTATCTATCTGCTTATTAAAATCGTAGGGGACAGGGGGCTCATTCCTCTGAGAGAGGTAAATACGTTCATTGTGGGATAAGGTTTTTTGGTAATTTTTGGATGTTTTTTAGTACTTTTTTTTAGAAGATTTGGTTGAATTTCCTGATAGAGGGCCCATACTCTTATGTGCCCCACATACATGTTGTGTTTTCCAAATACTACTATTTTTGGATCCAAACTATTGGCACAGTACTCACACAAACAGTTAACATCACACCACGTGGACCAACATCACGCCACTCTTTCAGTCTGTCCTCATTCGCCGCAAGGAAGCCCCGCAGGAAACATCTTTGTGGGCCACCCGAGTTTTCTTCCTGTGTCATCATCATCTGTCCATTTCAGAGACAAACTACATTGTAATTGTGCGTTTTTCAAAAACACATTTTTGGACCGCTGTGTCATATCGGGTTTGCAGTTCTGAATTGTCAGTCATCGTTTTGTTCCTGTGAAGGTCATGCCAATATCGTCTGGAAATGTTTTCGATTCCCCCCACCGTGGTGGTGTGCCCGGTATCTCTCCGCGCACATTTTGGAAAACTGTGAGCCTCTAAATGTCATGAGGCATTGA
>NC_045169.1:6131471-6156471 GCF_900700415.2 Clupea harengus
TCGGCATAACTAAACAAACGCCTCAGTTTCCCCTTGGGAACAAAATATCATGGCAACACAAACGCACTGCAGCACAGCATATACAAACAAATCATTTTGAAATGTTTCTATATTAACATTTTTTTAATTAATTAAAATTAATCTCAGCTGAGACAGAAAGTGCTTGGCAGGCGCCAGTCTGCGTGTCACATAATTGGAGACTGGAGCCAGTGGTGCATTCAGGTCTGTGTTTGTGTCAGTATTACGGTGGGAAATAATGGCACATCCGAGAGGTCACAGCCAGAGAATGAATGAGGTCTTTTGCATAACTATTAAGATTTGCGCATAGGCAAGGTCTCTAGGGAAAATATTTCTTTCTCTTAATACATTTTGATTTAATATTGTACTCATTCTAACATCTGAACACTGTAAGATCTCTCACACACACACACACACACACTGAAAAAGATGTTCACCAAGATGGTTTAATCTTTCTCTGTGGTCATTGTAATCCACAGATAAACAGATTTAATCCAACATAGTGTTTTGTCCTGGCACCGAAACCATAAATCACAGAGAGCATATGAGTTTAATCTCAGGCCGCTCTGCTTTGTGTCCGTCTATGCTCTTCAGGTCTGGATCATATTGACTATATGTCCTTCAGAAGGGTGTTATGGAACCATAGGAGGAGCTTCCTCACAAGTTACACCGTATAACACACACATGGAGGAGACACCAGATTAAATCTGGCTGCTTAATCTCTGGTGTCCACAAGACAACAAGCAGCTTTAAATATGTTGACTTTCACTGCGATGAAACAGGATGCCTAATCCTCCCTTTTTTTGCCCCACTAGAAAGACCAGGGACCCCTGGGGTGGAAGATGGCACCGGTCGTTAAGACCCATCAGATCACCGGCGCGTCAGCACTAATCGTTCCAGCCTGGGGTAAAAAAAGTCAACAACAGAAGGTGGAAAAAGAAAAAAACAATTAAAAATACAGGGTGCAAATGATTTGTTTGCGTGCATTACGACACTTCAATTCTAATGTGTGACACACAAGCTTCACGGTAACATTTCAAGGCGACTCCCCTTCCAGTAATACATCGTCCTTTAAAGGAGGGCATCTCTCCCCTTTCAGTAATGCACTGTCCTTTAAAAGAGGGCATCTCTCACCCGAGTTGTTTTTGTTGTTGAAATAGAAAGTACACTAGAAAAGGGGTCAGGTGGGATTTATGTATATTTGTTGAGACTGGTCTAGGAACATGCTTACACATATGGCAAAAGTGTCAAAACAAGTTCACATCGACACAGGCTTATAATCTTGTCCTTTATTTGCCCATTTGGACCTGAATTGACTGAAGATGTTTGTGAATCTCACACACAGACGAAAACACACGTTTAATCTCCATGATGGAGGATAAAGAGGAATTTTGATGTGGAGTACTTTCACTTATCCTTCCTTGAGTGTTCTTGATGTGGAAATGCAACACGCCTTCAGCGGGCTACTGTGTCAGTCTGATGCTTGTACAGCCAGCCACAGTCGCGTACAGAACATTTGCATTTGCTCTTGTAACCGCTGGCAATGCACACCCTCTGAGGGGACTTTTGAACCGATGCAATCTGATGTAAGTGGGTTACTCGCTCATAAAATGTGTCAGATTAAAGTGGAGAGGGGTTTTTCCAGAGGACAATGTGCAATTGTCTTCATACTTGTATGAGTTCCTGGTTAAGTCAGTTCTCATTTGTGAACTATCTGATGTAGAACACACTGGCGGTAGATGTACATCAACTCTCGTCGTGCTCAGTTACACCATCTTAATCCTCACGACTCCCCCATTTTGATGAAATATGGCATCATTTATAGAAGTTGTCTTAGATAAAGTTCGGT
This sequence comes from Clupea harengus, assembly GCF_900700415.2. NCBI lineage: Eukaryota > Metazoa > Chordata > Actinopteri > Clupeiformes > Clupeidae > Clupea > Clupea harengus. The sequence continues at coordinate 6,133,339 of NC_045169.1, forward strand.
AACATTGATTATTAAACAATGCTTTGTTCAAAGGGATGGTAACGACAGAGCTGCTAAACTGTCGGTACGTGTAATTTCAACACATATTGCAGTGTTATTGCAAATGCTTATGGCAAATTGAACTTTTAAGCAGCATATGCTGCTTTCTTCTGCCGTTATACTGCATTGATATCTCGGCAGCGTTTACCTGTGATTGACTGAGAGCAGCGAGCGGCCGCCTCAGGGATCCTCTGAGCTCCAACATCTGGGCTTCACTCCCCGGATCCTCCAGCCCGAGCCTCTGTGGACCCACGCCCCAGATACGCTTCCATCCCTCCCCACCCGCTCCTTTACCCCTCAGAGCCTCTCAGCTACCTCTCCCATCACTATTGATTGACAACCTCGGGGCGAGACAGGTAGACTGGAGAAAAGGTAGACTGAAAGCATCTGTCGATACTCAGAGATGTTTATTCATGTGAGTGCAAGTGTTTTTGAGTCATGGATGGATACAGAAGCTCTCTACCCACCATTCATTAAAAGTGAGTGAGTCAAATTCTGTCAAATTAAGGTGTGTTCGGACTAAGCCATTAATAATCTCAGCCAATCAACACATAATTTGGTGATGCACTTCATTCTAGACCTAATGAGGTCTTGCTGAATGGACTATTTTGGTGCTTGCATCAGCGGGGCCCATTAAAGGAGATACCAACCCCTGAGGAGATGTTAGAAGTATACACCAGCATGACCGAGCAGCACAGGCACATGGTCTGGCCTACTCGTGTCATGCTCCTTGGGGTCATAGGTCCTTTCATCCGTGACACACTGTGTATGCAGACATCCGTAGAGACCCAAGAGGAGCAGCTTGCTTCACCTGTCCCACATCCATGTGCTATGTGTTGCGTAAACGACTGACTCCAAATCACACCTGAACCCCCATACATCTGTGCATGTGTTAAAGTGCATCTGTGCCACAGCCTGTGCCATGCTGGATCTAAAGGGCTGGCGTGGAGCCAAAATGGCAGAGGGCATTGTCTTCGAGTAGCACCATGGTCCTAAACTTCCTGTTTAATGGGAACATGGGAGAAAAAAAAAACCTTGATGCTACAGTGCTCCTGGTGGAGTGGCTCCCTCGTCCGTGGAATGTAGAATGTGTACACGCTGTTACCGTGGCAACGGTAAAAGCCTGGCTAGATTGAAGGGAGATGGAGGAGGACACTCCAGAAACCAAAAAAAATAAATCAGACACACAATTCCATTTCATTTTAATGTGAGGAGTGTTTTTCCAGCGAGAGCGGGGGTTGGGTTAACAATTGCTTTTTAAGTCTCACTTAAACCAACGTCTGCGTATGTGTGTTAATTAACTCCCAGGCAGAATTAACATCAGCTCTGCAATCAGTCATACTCTAGCTGGTGGCCATTTCTTTGTATTTAACACTACATTTGAAATCACAATTTGCACTTTCTAGTGTAGCAATCAATTGCCCTAGTTCCTTGGGGCAAGTTCTGTTGAATCACTTCAATTAGCAGCCGAGTTAAACATCAGGAAAATAGTGTGCCCGGCTAGGTCATACTAGGTGCCCAGCTCTCTTAACCAAATATAATTATTCCAATTAAATCACAGGATTCTAGAGGGGTGAGAGTAGTGGGAATAAGAGGCTAGCAACCCCCTCCCTCAGCTCCCCTCCCCCATAGAAAGCCCTGGATCTGCTCGCTCATGGCTTTGACTGGGGGTGGGTCGCGGGTGGGCTTTTAGTTTCTCCCCTCTTCCTTGTGATCTCTCTGTGGCAGAGGCTCTTTGTGCGTTGCTGGAGCACTCCTGTCAGATCTCGGCGGTCGGGGACAGAGGGCTGTACTGTACAGCGGGGGGAGAAGAAGAGATTTATGGTGGAAGTGGTGAGAGATGGTGGTGGGAGCTGCCGGTGTGAATGAGGGAGTGATGCAGTGCAGCTGCGACGGGTCTGGCTGACTCCTCACGTCTCCACAGGGAAGACAGCAGAGCTTTGTGTTTAAGAGGCTTCTCTGCCTTTTATGCACATATATTTATGTACTCTTTATGTATGGTTGTGTGTATATGTGTGTGTGTGTGTGTGCGTGAGAGAGAGAGAGAGAGAATGAGTCTGTGTATGTGGTCTAATTTTGTTTTACTGGGACAGAAATGTGGCCCTGTAGTTGTCTGCTAGCACCGTCTGGAGGGCCAGTGATGAGGCAGACAGGGCTAGACACACTCACTTTATTTTGTTGACCCACTGGCTGCCATGTGGCGACCCACCAGGGTTTGCCCCTGTAATCCCGATGGCCAGTGCACTACTAGTGCAGGGTATAGAAAGTTCAATCCCTGGCTGTATCACAACCTGTCATGTATATGGTTAGGATTAGAACAAGCACCGACCTATTCCTGAGAGAAAGGCTAATGGAACATGAGTGCTTCAGTGAACAGGTGCCCTTCTAACACAACATTATGAATTGGGATTCAAAAGGAGTTCACTTCAACCCAACCGAACGCATTCTAACCTCAAGTTTATTCCCATTCAGCTCAACGTCATCCCTCCCTCCCTCCCTCCATCCACACAGCCAGAGTCCATCAAAGTACAGCCTTTTATCCTGCAAATGGCCGCTCTGCCTTGGGGCACGGCAGGCCTTGACCTCCATAATCACAGAGGGATCCCTCTTCAAGCCGCTTGGCCCGGAATGAAAAAAAGTTTTTCGGCTTCCCGGAGCACCGGCGTTCATCTCGCAGAGTTTATTTTGGGGAAAACATGATCCCGAGCGACGCCATCTGCTCTAATCCCCAACTTGTGGGTGAAAGGAGACTTTCTAAAAAGCGATTTATTTCCATCTTGACACGTAATTATATATTTAAGACCCATATGGTTTATCCCTTCCTCGCCCTTTTTTCTGCTTTGGGTAGCTCGTTCCTTCAGCCCTCTTCTGCTCCTCTCATCTCTTTCTTACTCTTACTCCCCCTCTCTCTCTCCTTCTTTCTCTTTCTTCCTCTCTCGGTCCTTCCCCTTTATTGAGGGTGCTAATTCCTTCTCCGCCCGCAAAAAGGGAGACGTTTTTTTTTCTCAGGGTGAAGTGCTTCACGCTCATCATCCCGGATCACGACCGCTTGTAAAGCGACACAACCCCCGTAAACAGCTGTGAACCGGATTCTCCTTCTCTCCCTCTTAATTCCTCTCCTCTTTCATCTGTCTCCGCTTCTTTCTCTCCTCCTCAGCCATGCATATTCATGCGCTCTGCGTTGAGGGCATGTTTACTAATGCCTGGAGGACCTCTCTGCCCCGTGTGTTTGTTTTGCTTCCGTGATAATCAGACAGATTGTCTGTAGGGGGGGCTTATGTGCCCCTGGGTGCTGTGGAGTGGAGCCCATCGACCCTCTTGCAACATTTTCAACCCCAAAAACTCTAAAGCCACTTCAGTGCAGCAAAATTTTAATTGAAAAAAAAAAAAAAAAAGACATTCATAAATGAGTCTCCGAACGGTCTTGCAACAGACTGCGTGTCCCTGTAGATGTGCAGCTTCAGATGGTTTTCTGTGACTGTTTTATTTTCATGTGTGTGTGTGTGTTGTTTTGATTGTGAGGGCCAGTCTTTAAGCAAACTGCACACAGACCCTGATGCAACAACTTTAAAACGACTAAAGAATCGTTTTCTCAAATTAAATATTTAATAAATGCACAGGAGAAGTATTCTATGAAAAATAAAAAAGCTTTGTTTTTATTGTTTGGATAAAGAGAACACATCATAATAATTGGGTCATATTGGGTCTGTTAATATTTGCAAAGTTTAACATTGCTCTCTCTCATGCACACCATATGCAACAACTAAAATGGAACACAGTCAAAAGTGCCCTGAACACTAAGGAGAAGATCTGGCACGCTGAACGGAATCATTCTCACTTTCAGTCCGTGGCGATGGGAAAGCATATTGAGATCTCTCTCCCACTTCCGCCATCTCATTAATTAAAGAACTTAACACGATTAGCTCCAAATTCATATGGGAGTAAAACATACTTTATATGTGTGTGTGTGTGTGTGTGTGTGTGTGTGTGACAGAGAGAGAGAGAGAGATGGAGAATAAACAGTTGATATAAACAGGGAGAAGAAGGAGGCCAGTTTATTTAGGTCAGATTGCAGATTGCATACATTAGAGCTCAGGGCTGAGAGGATTCTAATTATATCAAAGGACAGAGAGGAAATGACTCTCTTCATCTCTGTTCCTCTGTGTGTGTGTGTGTGTGTGTGTGTGTGTGTGTACGTGTGTGTGTGTGTACATGTGTGTGTGTTTGTGTGTGTTTGTGCACAGGCGACTGCACGTACTTACCCGTCCACCTGTCTGAAGATTCAGCTAATCAATTTCAGTGGGTTAGGGTGGGGACTTCATCTGTGTAATCTGATGAGCAAGGTTAGCATGTGGCGTTCATTAAGTCCTCCAAAAGGATAACATCATTAATTCAACACTGGGCTGAACAGCTGACGTAATCTCAGTGTTGGCTTATAGTGTTATGTAGTCTAATGTGTGATCATGTCTATGAACAAGTGATTAGAGCTTGTCCCCATATGCTGAACACTGTTTACACCTGCTGAACATTGTTTATGCGTGTTGGTGTTTGTTGTAGCATTATTTGGTGCTAAACAAGGTAAATCACTGCTTACCTGTGGGTATTGTCTTTCTGTATATTATACTCATTATCAGCCATAACACCCCAAATGGCTAATTAATTTGTGTAAAAACACATTAAATTATGTGCTTCCGAGGTGCAAAATTCCCTGCAAGGGATTAGATTAAGTTTCATATGTGTGGGGATAATATTCACACATTCATACGAACACACTTTCCTCTTTCTCTCTCTGTCTCTTTCTCTCCCTCTCTCTCTCTCTTTCACACACACACACACACACACACACACACTCGACATGAAATCCCTCCTTTACACGCCCATAGAAATTCCTCGCCCTGTTGAATATGGGGGTTGCACGAGCCGTGTCACTGTGTAGGTGTGTCGGTGTGTAGGTGTGTAGTCTTCATGAGGGTTTCTCTCGGAGACGGGGGTAATTTTCTCAGCGCAGGACTGTCAATTTGAGATGTGGACGAGATAGGCGCACAGAGCTCCCAGGAGATGCTATCACTTGCCTAACCTGCATTTCACTGGAAGCTGGAGCCGCGGGTCATGTACTCTGCTATTATACGGGTAGAAACTGGAGGGGAGGGTGAGAGTACATGGAGAAATAATAACTCCACCTGCTTAGCCACAACCCCCCCCCTGCTTATGCTTTTTCATCTGGCTAATGAATGCTGTTAACTTAATGAGGTGGGCTGCGTGGATGTAGGGGCTGGGCTGGCTGGGCTGGGCTGGGAAGCCGTGGGTCTATTGTGGGTTAGGGAGGCAATCCTTCAATTCCCTTTTGAGCCATAAGAAATGATCACATTGTGTGTCTCTCTCTTTCTCACACACACACACACACACACACACACATGCACGGCCACAAGCAATCTCCTCACACAAGCACACGTACCCATGATCACTCAAGTACACACATCCAGCGCAGGCGCACAATGCCCCACAAAGGCACACATTCATGCACTGAATGCACATACACACACACACACACACACACACACACACACACACACACATGTCCCATACAGTGCACACGGTACAGCACTTAGTGCTCTGGCACAGAGAGAGAGAGAGAGTGGGGCTGGTTCGGGCGGAGAGAGAGTGGGGTTGGTTCAGGCGGAGAGAGAGAGTGGGGGTGGTTCGGGCGGAGAGAGAGAGTGGGGCTTGGTTCGGGCGGAGAGAGAGAGAGTGGGGCTGGTTCAGACGGCTACATTGATAAACATTTAATCCAATCATGGAGCCGCCTGTTTTACAGCTGGGCCCACTGCTGCAAGGTGACCCTTGCTGACTGAGACTGATGTGGATTGGCATGTAAAGCCCCTCACACACACACACACACACACACACACACACACAAACAAACATACACACTCACAGACACACACACACACACAAACATACACACACACATGTCCCAGCAGTGCCACTAGACAATTAAGATATTGGAAGTGGACATGACCCCCAGCATGGAGGCTCGATCACGTCGCTCCGTGGGAGTTTCTCTGTAAGACCGTGTATGTGCTTTGTCAAGATCTGATGAATGGTAATGCACTTCTTCAAAAGGAGAAAAAAAATGGGGGTCTGTTGTGTTAGCCACCTCACATCAGGGGTGGAATAATAATGCTCTGCACATAAGTTGCGTGACAAATCCCTTTAAGGCTACTTCAAGATTCTCCCCTCTGATTGGTTGCGACTTAAATGTATGCGCATCTTTAAACAAAGAGGTGATGGCGGTTTGAGTTTAGACGGGCCAAGCGAGGGTGATGGCTAGCTTTTGTGTAGTTAAAATGGTCAGGTCTCAGGTCAGTTTAAGGGTTTGATCTCTCAGTGGGTTTGATTGAGATGTGGTATACCCAGAGTTGATCCAATATCAGTTTCTCAACAGGACCCCTCGCCCCCAAGGCTGCCAAGTGCATCGAGGGCAGCTTATCCCAGCATGCCGTTTTGCGCTCATGCCTTTGGGCATTTGGATCCTGTGAGATGACAGCTTGAGGTATGTCAGTAGATCTGAGTATCAGATCCCTACTTACTTGTCGTGTAGATGTGGCTGAGATGCTGCAATTAATTTACTTCTACATGATAAAAACAGTCCTTGTAACAAAACTTTCTCAAGGTAATTGGCCACATATCAACAACTATATAAAAATAAACCTACAATATGTTAACATAAACCACATAAAAAGTAATTTCTAAGTCTTCAGAGCATTTCCACATAATATAAAATTCTTTCAAGAACCACTATGCGTTGACTTGATTCGATTTCCTGAAGGAAATATATACATACGCACCTGTCCGGTGGAGGGCGCTTTTCCCCCCCGATACACGCTAGATGCAGATAAATAAATCACTCAGCCAATAGGCTTTCGTCATTGACTGCTTTGTTAAAGCATTCAGCTCCATGGGAAACCATGATTTCTAAGTGTAATCTTGGCAGTCGCTTCCCGTGTAATGTCGAGGTCGTTTTTTACTTTATTTGTACGTCTGCCATAACCTCTGACCTCCCCCACGCCTCCACACATCCAGTCACAGCCCCGTCTTTTGTCCCTCGTACGCCCGTGAAATCCTGAAGGCACCGGCGCCTGTGATCGCGTTGTTCTCGCACGGATTACAGACAGACAGATGGACACCGGGTCCTGTCTTAACCAAATCCTCTCTCACAGGATAAAACACATCTCAAGAGATTCCTGTCTCTCATCTCATTCCTGTCTCTTACCCCCTCGATTTTGTTTATAACGTTACTCATTTAATTCGTCACGTCAGTCTCCCCAAAAAATATCAAACCACACAATCAAATCAACAAAATGAAGGGCTGAATTTTGACGCATAAATGATTTATCAATATAAACTAGATTTTAAAATATCCTAAACTACACACTCTTGTAGTGTCTGCTGAACAATATACTACTATGTGTGATCAATAATAAGCAACATTCTGTCTTTTGTTATTAATTGAATAGTGTGCTACTACAGTTGTGTTGGAATAATATTATAATAAGCTCCATAATCAAGCTGTGCATGACGTGTCTTACCTGTTGTTCGTAGGCGTCGTTCCAAGCGGGCGGGGCGAGACTTGACAGCAAAATCGGTTACAGAGACCCTCTGTGAAGCTTTATACAGAGCTTGCCTGGATATCCGATACTAATACGCGCTGTTTGTAGTCTTCATTTCGCCGTGAAAATATTACACTGTCGGCTGTGGACGGGTTCTTCTTGACTTGGCAATTGCCGACTAACTGGACTCTATTCCGGAAATTTAAATGGAACCAAATGAAATAGCCAAAACGGAGTGAGCGCTGTTGTGCGATATAGGAAAGGGCTGAAGCGAGGGAGCTTGCTCTGACAAGCGCGTTTATTTATTGCACTTATTTTAAAACATCCCGCAACTTTGACTTTGTTTTGATATTCAAATGTTATAGTGGCTTCTGCCATTCATTTGTATCAATAATTGCACTTTTACGCCTTATGCTGTAGGCGAAGCTACTGCTTCTTATGCAGAAGCGACCAACTGAACAAGGCAGCTTTTGGCTTACATTTGGTGTCATTCCTTTGCTTTCTCACAATTTTGTGTTTTTTTATATCTTTAGTGTAACCTAACATAATTGAAGCACTGTGACGGGTGAACCGTGCGCCAGGACATAATCTAAAATAAGCTTTAGCAATAGCACATTTGAATTGAACTTACCGACCGGGAGAAGAATGGTTCGCAGCTGAGACCGATCACTGGACGGTAACCCCGGACCAATACGTTGTGTTGTTTGGATCTTCGGAACATGAAGAAGACGGCTGCCTGTCTCGTCGCTGGGCTATTGCTGCTGTGCTTTCTCCTGTGCTCCCGGGCAGCTACACTGAACGGCTATGGAGGTGAGTCCCGCACCGTACTCTTAAGAGGAGAGCCGTTGGTTGGTGTTTTACAAACTAGCGTCTTTCGAAATAGGAGAATGAAAGCAGGTGTCAAACCTGTGTGAGTGGATGGAGTTACAGACTACTTCAAATATTATGGCACGCTAGATAACCTATATAACATGCAAAACTGGTTGTTTTGTGGTTGTTATAATAACTATCTGCACCAGTAGTCATGTATGAAGGGAATGCCAGGTGCTTTGTGTTCAGTGACAGGTGCAGCGCTGTGCAGCATCGGTGTGATATTTGTACAACCATAAGCATGAACATAATGATTAACAATACAATTTCAAACAAATATAATGTAACGATACTTTGGATTTATAGTACTTTTTCGTCTAGTACTCATGGACGAAATAATAGAGAATGGCTTTGGCCTTTCTTTTACAACTTTTTAGTCTTGCATATGCTCATACTATTCCGGTTATATCAAGACAGAACTATCTCTCATGTAAATAGAGAGCCATAAATTGCATTGGTCATGGGAAGTTCTGACAATCAGTTCCTTGTACCACTGCCCTCCAAGGGTCATCCTGGCCTCTCTTGTCCGATTCTTTGCTCCTTATTCCACCCTGTTTTTACGAAAATATGAATTTTCATGATTTAAGAGCCATATGGGACTGGACAGAGGAAACAAGTCATTCGTGCTGGCATTCGTGGAGCTATGACGAGACGACGTCTACTGCTTGTGTTGGCTCGAGGGCAAATCTTCGCCTCGTGACCGTGTTTACATGTGCCATGTACCCGCAACGACATACACTGTACACGGGATGGATTTGCGTCATGATGCCAGAGTGATATACAGTTCCTAGTGCATTTGCCTGCCTGAGACATTCCCTTTAAAAAAAAGATCAGGAATAACGTCCCGCGTCTGATAAACGCGACGTCCTGCTCAGTATTGCAGAGCGGGAAGACTTGACAGTTCGCAGGAAAAAAGAGAAAAGGAGAACATCCCGCTTATTTGGACAATGCGAATCATTTCAAGCGCGCTGCTAAGCCCCCCGGTCCGTACAGATGTCGCCTGTGAAACAGATGCCGAATGTGACTTTTCATGCTCTTTTGTGAATCAAACAGCTGGGCTAAAAGACAGGAAAAACCTAGTACAGCTTTTTCTCTTCGGCAAGATTTGTCATGCTTGGAAGAGGCTGGTATATATGCTTACCAATGTATGAATGCCAAGTAATTCCAATCATTCACTTTCTGTAAGATTTATGTGGGATACGTTTTTGAACCACACACAGAACACACGGAAGAAGTCTTCATGCTATCTGATCAAGCATGTAAATCCTTCAATCAGATGTTCTTTGAATATTGCCAGGGGTTCATGATTGCGACAGCTTTTCTTTAATGACCTCTTGAACACATGCAGTGCAATCAAGCATCACTGGAAATCTCCATAAACAAGTCTGAACTGTGTGTGTGTGTGTGTGTGTGTGTGTGTGTGTGTGTGTGTGCGCACACGTGTGTGTGTGTGTGTGTGTGTGTGTGTGTGTGTGTGCGTGCACTTAGGAAACAGCTCTGCTCTGACCCCTACTTCTTTGACCCACTCAGTTTCACTTGGTTAGCAGCGACTCTTAATACCTTTCACATGGACCCGATTAGCGTCCAAAAACACAATGGCTCCAAGAAACGGGCTCCCAGAGATGTGACATTACGGGGTGTGACTGCCCAGAGAACACAGACCTCAGTCCTCAGAGCAACACACACACAGACTGTGTGTGTGCGACAGGGCTGGAGATGTGCGTTCAAGGCAGTAGCAGAAATGTGGAACAAAGATATGTGTTTCTGGTAAAGGTTTGCGTCAGATAGTGGCCTACGCAAGTTGTTGGAGTTGATAGTTTGATTTCAGCTGTGATAATTCTGATGTGATTGTGAGTGGAGTTGATAGTTTGATTTCAGATGTGATAATTCTGTTGTGATTGTGAGTGGTAGCATCTTCTCGAAGACATTTTGATCAGATATTGGCCAGTAACCTTTCACACACACACCTGGTATTTGTGGTGTTAGTTTTCGGAGAGAGCATGCAATGGTCTCTCTCTCACTCTCTCTCTCTCTCTCTTAGTGTCTCTCTTTCTCTCCCACTCTCTCTCTCTCTCTCTCTCTCTCTCTCACTCACTCACGCACTCAATCCCTTTACTGTCATCAGTTACTCACTCTTCTGGCAAAATGCATTTCTGCCGTTAGTGTCCGTATCAGCCATATTATTTTTCAATTCAATAAGGTCTAGATGCGAGACGAATAGCGGTCCCAAGAGAGCACGATGCATGGAGAAGGGATTTCAGTCTTCAAGGGCAAACATGTGTATGTATGTGTGTGTGTGTGTGTGTGTGTGTGTGTGTGTGTGTGTGTGTGTGTGTCTTGAGGCGACAGGGCCTCTGAGTTGGTCAATAGGATGGGGAGGAGACCACCCCAGCACACGTGGGGTCAAGACCTGGCATTCCCTAAGGGTCACTCACTCCTACTGCATAGGAAGCCGAACATCGCCGGTCAGCAGAAAACCTTACGAAAACATATCTCAAATGTTTGAGCCCTCCTTTCTATGAAACCATGCATTGTCAGACGCAAAATGCCACCAGTAATGTAAGCAGTGCAGCTTTAATGCAGTGCATTGAGAAATTGAGGGCATTAGTCTACCGTGGGCTTTGAGTTTTTCATGGGGGGGTTAGGGTTTACGCTTACAGTGTGTACAAGTAAGCAGTCCTCCACACCCCCTCACAAAGTCTTCTAGAATTTTCTCATCGCTTAAAAGGAATTAGCGAGCTCGCTAAGCCCGTAGTTTGGCTCAGCGTTTGTGAAAGAACTACGTTCGTCTTTTTAAAAGAGGCGGCAACCCCGAGAGACTACAATAAATTGCATTTTAATTCCACATGTACATTATGAAATGGGTTTTTGAATCATACTTTTAAAGCACTGATTTCATTAACTTCCCTCAAGGACGACTTCATTTTAGCCACACGGTATTAAAAAACGGCAAGGTAAGCTAACTGTCAGGGGTTTGGGGACAGGGTGGAGCTGCTGGACTTGACCTCCAGACGGTGACACGAAAGAGACAGACTAATAGAGTTAGGTGTCAAAGGTCACAATACCCCAACAGGAAGGGTGCACAAGATTGATTATTGTCAGCATCTACTAATTAATGTGTCTTGCTGTAGCCCCAAATCTAACGGCCAGGCCTGCACTGATACAGGCCACATCAGCAATCATATTTAACCTCAAAGGGCTCGGGTTGAGATGGCTATTCAACTCTCTATTCTCATGGCCACGTATTTATTTAGCTATTTGCTTTACAGATGCTTGTATCTGAATAGGCCTTAAAATCTATTCAAAAAAATAAAGCAATTAGTAAAAAAAATGATGAAATGGTGGTGACCAAGGACAATACTGACTAGTTTCTTCCCTTTGCCAAGTATACTCTTTAGCATCCCCACACTCTCCCTGGCTCTGATTCATTTCAGAGAAACATCTGTTCAATCATCGCTTAAAACGGGAGAGCGGTTGGAGCGAGAGACCAGAGTGTCCGAGGAAGGAGTGGTGTTTACTCTCTGTCTGCTTCTTCGACAGGCACACGGTCTGAGTGATCTATAATGACGGCAGACAGTGTACAGACACGCACAGAGTGTTTGTCTCAGTGTCAGAGTGGGGGTTATGGTGATGGGGGGAGAGTGGGGGTTGATGGGCGTTGGAGTTGAAGGATGTGTAGTCCCTTCAGCCTCTCTAATGTCTGTAATGTAATGGAGACTTGGGTGGATGTTCCAAGGGTCATTGTGTCAGTCTTCTTCTCATAAATACGCATGTTCTCCTTCTCGCTCTCTCACTCACTCACTCACTCACACACACACACACACACACACACACACACACACACACACACACACACACACACACACACACACACACACACACACCCCATTATTCATCTTCTATCTAGTGCAATGCCTAACACCGTGTGTGTGACACTTATTTTCATTATTCTCATATCATCTTTTCTTGCCTCTCTTTCTCTTTCTCTTTCTCTTTCTCTTTCTCTCTGTTTGTTTGTTTGTGTGTGTGTGTGTGTGTGTGTGTGTGTGTGTGTGTGTGTGTGTGTGTGTGTGTGTGTGTGTGTGTGTGTGTGTGTGTGAGTACATGCCAGAGACAGAGAGAGAGACATTCCAGATGCCTCGGAGACACATTTCTGGGACTGCGTGCGACAACCTTTATAGTACAATATCAGTGTCACATCTCTAGTCCGCCCATGCTTTTAGACATGCAGTGTTCCATTCACACGCCCATACAGAGATCATTGTTGAGCTTGAGAAGAGAATGGAGAGGCACGTACCTACCTGGCGTGGGCACGGAAAGGCATGGTGGTGCCCCATTCTAATACATGCCGAAATTGACATGAGTGGCGTCAATTGAGTGGCATATAGCTGGTACTTGTGTTCCGCTGCCGAAGCCATGGCATTTAAGGAGGAGTTCCGTGCTAGTCCAGCCTCCTACTCATGCTGCGTGTTCCGCAGGGCAAAAGCGAAACTACTGACTGACCGACTCACCACTGTTTAGTCAGCATTCCTAACTGTCATGAATTGGAGGTACTCCTACTTGCTGGTTAGTGGAAGAAAATGAATGAACAGAGAGAGAGAGAGAGAGAGAGAGAGAGAGAGAGAGAGGGAGAGAGAGAAAGAGGCAGGGGGATTGTTTACCAAGCTCTGGGAAACAGAGACAGAGAGCGGGCAGTGACCCAATACTGTAAACTAACATGAACTGGAGTCGGGGCTGGGGGTGGGAGAGAGAGAGAGAGAGAGAGAGAGAGTGTGAGGGAGAGAGAGAGAGAAATATTAGCTTACAAGAGAGAGATAGTCAAATGAACCACTGAAAGACCCTTTGGACCCCAGGACTCTGAAAGCAAGACACGAGGAGACAGACAGACAGTTTAACACACTGTGTGCCTTAATGTAGGACTACTGTTTGAGGAGAGGTTCTCACGTGCCCCCCTCACCCCCCCCCCCCCACCCCACTCCCACAGAGCAGGCAGGGGTCCCACTGTGGGGGAAATAAGCGGGTTGGTTGGGAAAGGAAGTGGTGTTGCTGAGCCAGCCTGCTGCATGCTGGGAGGCTCTGCCACTAGGCAGCGTCTGCGCTCCTGTGGGTAGGGCACACACACACACCTGGCCATTAAAAAGCCCTTCCTCAAACCATCAGGGTGTGGGTGTGGGTGTGTGTGCGTGTGTGAGTGCCTCCCTGTGTGTGTTAGTGTGTATATGTGTGTATTTGTGTGTGTGTGTGTGTGTGTGTGTGTGTGTGTGTGTGGCTGTGTATTCCCGTAAAAAGAGAAGGGTTACTTCCCCTGTTTCTGTGTGAACCTGAGGGACGCAGGCTTCCGACTAAATGGCAGGGTAGTGCAAACTCTCTCTCAAATAAATCATCAATAGGATTGAGTAGAGGAAGTGTGTGTGTGTGTGTGTGTGTGTGTGTGTGTGTGAGAGAGAGATGGAATGACAGACAGAGATACATTTTGATGGGAGTGTTGTTTATTTGAACGAGTGGGCAAAAATAATGGATGTCAGAAAAAAAACAAGCCTACCACCTCTCCACCAGCCGAGACTGCAGTACAGTCAGTCAGGTGCCGTTTCCTGGCTCTACTCCGCTCTTCCCAGCACCGGCTCTGGTAATAAATTCTCCTGGCTCTGGTGGCGCGTTTCACACACAGATAGAGAGAGAGAGCCAGAGAGAGAGAGAGATACAGAGAGAGAGAGAGATGGAGAGAGAGAGAGAGCCACACTGCACCAGCCCATATCTCCCTGCCACCGGCCAGCAGGCAAATCCATTTCCAACCGGTCAGCTGGTGGCCCTTATCACCCACTGCTACCCCTCATGAATATTGCATGTGGGCCCCAGTCAGTGAAAAATGAGCCCTTGCAGCCGAGCGAATTGGCTTGAGCTCCAGTGGCCACTGACTTTCACCCGGCCCCGGCCTGGATGACTGGGCTTGAACCCGCTGGCCGTTACGGCCCGGATGAGGAGAGCAGTAGTGTATAGTGAGTATTGATCTGGGAGCACTGAGATGGAGGTGTTATGGTGCCGTTGGTGGGGCGTGGCAATGGAGGACCCACACACACACACACACACACACACACACACACACATGCATCCGCATCGATCTGTGTACGAGAGCGAGGGCCAGGCCACTGTATATGTATATGAAGCGGGCTGTGTTTAAAGGGGCTGGTTTTCACCTCAATCAGCACTCTGTGTTTGTCCTCTCTTACTCTTCCCCTCTCTTTCTCTCTCTGTCTCTTTCTCTCTGTGTGTGTCCTCTCTTACTCTTCCCTCTCTTGCTCTCTGTGTGTGTCTCTCTCTTTCTGTCTATGTGGTTGTGTTTTGCGCTGTCGTTTTTTGGGGTCAGCTCCAAGCTCGGCTGTGCCAGTGAGGAAGCCTGACAAAAAAAAAAAACTGTAAAGAGCATTGAGCTACTAATGGCAGGAAGCAGCCTTGGGAAAGAACAAAGGAAAACTGTGCTGCCCAGGCACACACACACATACACACACAGTTACACACACACAAACACACACACACACACACACACACACACACACACATCCTGAATACACGCACTCTGAGACAAATCGTGAATAGACACACATGCTCACACTAAGTCTTACACACACGGACACACGCAAACACACTCACATCCTGAATACACACACAATTCTCCAATATAAACACACAGATTCACACCCACCCACACCCACACACACACACACAGACACATCTCAAATAGATCCACATCTCAGACATACACACACATCTCAAACTCACAGACAGACACACACACACACACACACACACACACACACACACACACACACTCACACACACTTCCCTGTAAAGAGCAGAGGAAAAGGCCTGGCATGCTGGTGTAAATATGTTGAAACTGTGTGGCAGTCGGGACAGAGAAGGTGGCGGGCAGGGGGGGGAGTTTGGGATAAAATCAAACCCTCGTTAGGTCTCCCTCTCCTCCTTTCATCCCACGCTTTACCACCGAGTTCTAATTGAAGGCTGAAGGTGGTAATTAAATCAGGACAGCCTTGTGCAAAAAAACGAGGAAGGGCTTTCAGTCCTCCAACAGTGAGCATTTGTGTGTGTGTGCGTGCATGTGTGTCAGTGTGTGCATGTGTGTGTTTTATATGTCTGTGTGAGCAGTTTTTTTTTTCGTATTCTTTCCCCCCACTAAATTCGTTTAGAGATGCCTCCCTCCATCCTACCACCCCTACCAGTGCCACTCAAGGCAAGGCCATGTGCATGTAAAGTTTGAGTGGAAAACCAGACCTCTGTGGGCTACCCCCCCCCACCCCCCCACCCCCTTACCCCACACGCTTGTGTGTGGTTTCGATATAAAAGCGAGGGAATAAAAATGAAAAGGACGGCTAAAAAACGCATGGCGTGTGTGTGTTTTTTTTTTGGTGCTGATGGTCACCAGATGCTACTGTATTCTGAGCTCTTGCCAAAATGCAGCCGGTCTGCAGACACACGGCGGACTGAGATGACTTCACCGCATCGATTTATCGTAGCAAAAGTTGGACGAGGGCCAGTGGGACTGAGAGGGCCGCATGCAGGAATATCAATCCAAGAATATCAATCAATGTGTGTGTGGGTGGGTGGGTGTGGGGGGAGCACTTGTGTACGTATTTGTGTGTGTTTGTGTGCGTCTGTATGTGCGTGCTAGCATACATGGGTGTGTATACTGCATGTGTGGGAGTGTATACGTGTGTGTCTGTGTCTGTCTGTGTGTCTGTTTATTTATTTATTTATTTGTGTGTGTGTGTGTATGTGAGTGAGTGTGTGTATGTGTGTGAGTGTGTGTGTGTGAGTGTGAGTGTGTGTGTATGTGAGTGAGTGTGTGTGTGTGTGTGTGTGTGTGTGTGAGTGTGTGTGTGTGTGTGTGTGTGTGTGTGTGTGTGTGTGTGTGTGTGTGAGTGTGTGTGTGTGTGTGTGTGTGTGTGTGTGTGTGCACTCTCATGGCAGCCCTATAATGGTGTTTGTCTGAGACTCTGGGCTGAGTGTCTGTTTGGCGGAGATGCATTATCGCACGGCTCCATTATCATAATTGAAGCGCAGTGCGGTGAACGGCCCAGAGGCCCGGCCTGAGTGAGAGTAGGGGAGCGCAGAGGAGTCGAGACGAGACGAGACGAGACGAGACGAGACGAGATGGGAGCCTAAAAGCTGATAAAGCCACAGTCCCTTTGATCCACCACCATGACATCGCACTCATAGCACATGTTAACTAAGAGCCTTATCAAAAATGAGAGCGACAGGGAGAGAGCGCTTAAAATTTGGGGAGACTGGAGAGAGGGGGAGGGAGAAACTTTTGAAATATTGAGTTAGCTAGAGACAGTCAGATAGACAGATAGAGGATAGACAGACAGACATATATAGGACAAACAGACAGACAGACAGAGAGATGAAAAAGGAGTGTGGTAGACAAGGGCTCTTCATCATCAGGCAGAGGAGGTCCAGGGAGGGGCGGCTGGACAGATGAGACCGGAGAAGCGTTAGATCAAAACGTCAGCCAAAGCTGCCTGTAATCATGTGTGATTGGGGCCAGCCCAGCGTCAGCTGCTAATAGGATTGCCTCATACAGAGGTCTGGTCCTGTCTGACAAGTCCCTCACACAGGCACATTATCTTTCCCTAAAAACACATAAGCCCTCAGAGTAATCACACCCACCCCTCCACATACACACACACACACACACACACACACACACACACACATGCACGCGCTTTGGCTTATAGCTGTCTAGAGGCATGTGATATCAGCCACTTTATCTTAATGAGGATTTTTTTATTGGGGAACAGCATGTGGCTTAGTTTTGGTGTGTGTGTGTGTGTGTGTGTGTGTGTGCATGCATGCATGCATGCATGTATCCTGTTCCTGTTCCCGTTTCTGTGTGTCTGCGTGTGTGTGTGTCTCCTGTATTTAACCTATTGTGTTTACTCATCATGCCGTGTACCTCCGATCATATCAGGTCAGATATAAATCTCTCTCCTGGTCATTATTTGCCTTCAGGGTACCAGGGTTGCCACGCGTACAATGACTAATGGTGTTTTATGGCCCTTACCTGTGTGTTCTCGCCAGCTGTCCTTCCTCATCGAATATCATCTCATATGACCCCCCCCCCCACCACCCCCATCCATCTGTTTGAGCAGGACATCTCTGGAGACATTATTGTGAAACCACATAGTACTCATCCTGACCACCTCACACCATGGAAAGTAACATATTTCACAGTGAAATATCATGATCATATATCATGAAATATAAATAATATTGTTAGGTTAAAGAGTTGTATTGTACTTTAGATATGCATTGAGCACACCGTTTTGTCATGATCAATTAATTAAACACCAGCGTATGTTGTGACGTTTAGTATTACGTCAAGGGATTCCCAGCAGTGTAAACAGCTTGAGTCCTGTGGCTGACTCCCTGGTAAGGGGCCTGTGCTGAGGCATTAGCTTACACACCAGATGGCAACTGTGTGTGTGGTCAGTCAGCAGATGAGTGCCCGTGATGGCGGTGTGGTCTTCCACACATGCTAACAGGAAGCATGCTAACAGGAGCAGGAGCGGCGGCAGCAGCAGCATCCAGTAGCTGTAATAAGTGGGTACACCGCTGGCGGTGTGGTCTTCCACACATGCTAACAGGAGCAGTAGCTGTAATAAGGGGGTACACCGCTGGCGGTGTGGCTGGGTGTTTTTGAAGTGGTCTGGGCAGGCTGACGGGACAAGAGAGACATCTGAGGGCCGAAGAAGCCTGAAGCCTGAGCAGCAGCGGTTGTTTCTGTGTCTTTTTGGGTTTTGTTTATTAGCATGATCATGGGCTAACTGCATCCATCCACTGCTTCCACAGCTGCTTCCAGTACGTCTACTGTGACTGCATCACACACATACACACACTCACACACACACAGACAGACACACACATATCCACACGAAGAGGCCCTCCCAATTACTAGAAAACAGGAAAAGCTGTGATTCTGTGTTTCTCACTACAGGAAATGGTGGCAGCAGGATTGTGTGTCCAGTCTGGGCCATCACACGTACACACACATACTCACACACACATGCTCTCTCTCTATCTCTCTCATTCACTCATTCACTCTCAGACACACCCACACACTTACAGACACACACACACACACACACACACACACACACACTTGCACACACATTTCCAGAAAGGCTGCCTACATACACAAATGACCAAATATGCATGCACAGGTGCACTGTGGCCTTTGTGTTAACATAACAGATTACAAATCATAGGATTAATGAGTGTCTGCTTGTCTCAAAGGCGTGGTCATGTGTCATTTGTGTCACATTTTCTCAAAGTGAGAGGAACAAAACCAGTCATTCCCCCACCCACTACATGGGTAGGTAGGCAGGCCAGTGGTGAATTTTGAATCAGGTCTGGGAGAGTCAGCAGCGGAGGTGATAAATACTCTGACACACCACCAACCTTCTAGACGGCATGCCGCTATCAGTGAGCTACACAAACAATAACCTTCTATGATTAATGTTATCGACTGTTGTATGAGTCTCCCGCGCGTGTTAAGCTAGCAGGATAGAGGATGGTAACTTCTGCATTGACATCCATTTTTTTTTGCCTTGTTGGAGGCAGGACCCAACCCCTGTCTGCGTGGGAGATGAAGAGGGGGGAAGCATGATTCAGCTCCTATAAGGCAATGTTCCCACAACTCACAGAAGATATGATAAGGGCTGACAAATGACACCGGGAGACAAGATAGCTACTTCAGCTGTTTTCTGTTCCTCCGTGTTTTGGTTACGAAGACGAAGAAGTGAGGGTTTGTTTTTGTCAGCACTGTCCACGTTTGCTTCCTCAGTGGAAAAGGAGCGAC
Organism: Clupea harengus; assembly: GCF_900700415.2. NCBI lineage: Eukaryota > Metazoa > Chordata > Actinopteri > Clupeiformes > Clupeidae > Clupea > Clupea harengus. The sequence continues at coordinate 6,152,734 of NC_045169.1, forward strand.
CACTGACGCCGTGACCACTGACGCCATGTTTCTTTTCAAGAGGGAGGCTCAAACCTGCATTAGGTCAGCAAAGGGGTCGCATTAAGTGCGCAGTTCAAATAGTCACATTTACATTTACATTTAGTCATTTAGCAGACGCTTTTGTCCAAAGCGACGTACAAGGGAGAGAACAGTCAAGCTAAGAGCAATAAAAAGCATGGTGTAACAATAAATACTACTTTACATGAGAATTAGAAAAACAACGACCTAGAAAAAAGGAAAAAGAAGTGCAGGAATGTAACTGCTGAAGTGCAAGTTAAGCACCCTTTGTTATTTTCCGTTTGCTGCATTCCCATTTGCATCAACTGGTGGTCTTTACTCAGAGGGAAGTACTGGAGAGGCAGGTCTTTAGAAAGGGGTTGTAGGTGGTCTTTACTCAGAGGGAAGTACTGGAGAGGCATGTCTTTGGATAGGGGTTTCAGGTGGTCTTTACTCAGAGGGAAGTACTGGAGAGGCAGGTCTTTAGAAAGGGGTTGCTGGTGGTCTTTACTCAGAGGGAAGTACTGGAGAGGCAGGTCTTTAGATAGGGGTTGTAGGTGGTCTTTACTCAGAGGGAAGTACTGGAGAGGCAGGTCTTTAGATAGGGGTATGCAGAAGGGAATGAGGACTATTCGAAATCCCCTCCCCCACCCTCTTAACTCATGTACCAATGTGTTTAGAGTGGGTTTGCTGTGCAGCGTGTTCAAACTGTGCAGTGCTTGTGGTTACTTTGGTGGTCTCATTGACCTCAGTGCCTTCCTTTAGACAGACACGGAAATGGTTGGTTTGGTTGGTGGGCCAGCCGGCCTGCGAGGTCGATACACGTTAAATGATCTGCCATGGACTATCAGTTTGGCCCGAGAGGAACCGGCGTGCCGGTGGGGACATAGTGCTGAATCACACTGACTGATACCCCCCCCCCCCCCCCCCCCCCCGGTTCTGTCTGGGCCCGGTCCGAGCTGTTCATCAAACTGACAGGCGCATTGACACACAGGGTGCACTTATGGCCGAGAGTCAGCCGAGCACAGCAGATTGATCTGGAAAGTTTGAATAGTCCGTGTTGCAGAGCTATTGCAGCTGCTTGGGTCAGATCGGTGCAGACCTCAGTACTCAGATCTCAGATCAGCGCACATCTCAGCGCTTTGTTTTCATTTTTTCGAGGCTGTGCCGTGGCCTAATTGTGTTCTGTTCGTTAAACATCCTATGGTGCGTTTGGCATGGGTTGGTGTTTTGTGTGAATGGGCCTTACTGTTGACATGAATTAGACTGTTTACCTCCATCCTCTGTCCCTCTGTCCCTCCCCTCTTGCCCTCCACCGCCACCTCTCTCTCCCCATCGCTCTCTGTTGTGTCTCATTGGCCCTGGTTGGTGTAACTGTACTGCGTCAGAGCTCCGTGTCCAAGGGTACCAGGCGATCGCGCTTGGCAACAGATTAATCTCTCTCAGCACTGTGAGCCCTGTGTGTGTGTGAGTGTGTTTGATCTTTTTCTGTTTAGGCCGTGAAAGTAGATATATGTATGTGAGATGTGTGCTTTTCTGAAAACTGTTTCTGTCGAGAGATCAGAGAGATAATCGAACTGTGTGGGCTTATTGTTGAGTGCTCTGCTCTAATGTTGTAGAGATGCTTTCTGGACGCACATGGGTTACACAGAGTGCAACATGTGCCTGTGTTTATCTTCTGGGCGTGTGTGTGTGTGTATGTGTGTATGTGTGAGTGTGTGCATATGCATGTGTGTGGGAACATGACGAGCTGACAGCTTAATCGAGATAACAAATGATGATGGCTCCCCAAAGGTGTGCCACGCCCCTCTGTCCTTCCCTCTCCCTCCCTCCCTCTCTATCTATATATTATTTTTAGCTATCTATCTATCTATCTATCTATCTATCTAACTTTTCTTCTTTTCACCATTCGAAGTTCAAATTGGCTTTCCTGCCCAGCTGAGTGTGTGTGTGTGTGTGTGTGTGTGTGTGTGTGTGTGTGTGTGTGTGTGTAATATCATCACAGTGTCAGTATTATATATATTGGAAGTGTTGCTTTGGCTCAGTGCAATCAAGGGGTGTAAAAAGCCGACCTAACCCAACCCAGCCCAACTGTGAAAAAAAGCCTGCAGAGTAAACAGTTTTCTTGCAACCAGCCTTTTCCTCCAGTCAACACAGTCAAACCTCTTTTTCTCTCTCTCTCTCTCTCTCTCTCTCTCTCTCTCTCACTCTCTCTCACACACACACACACACACACACACACACATTGACCAGTTTAAGATTAAGTAGGCCACCAGTAACAGGTTGTTTCAGGGAGGACTAAAGCTAGCTCCTGTTTGAAGTGTAGCCTTCCACAGATCACAGGGCCTGCCACTCACCAACTCTGTCACTGCACAATAAAATAGGCCCGAGAGCTTCACACTATAAAGCAAACTCTCTCACACCCAAGCACACCTAATAAAACATAGCTGTAAACTCATATAAAAACAGACATGGATACACACACACGTACACACGCACACACAGACACACACAGACACACACACACACACACACACACACACACACACACACACACACACACACACACACTCACACACACACACACACACACACACACACACACACACACACACACACACACACACACACATACACACATACATACACACACACACACACACACACACATACAGTCTCACCCACAAGTTGCCAGGAATGAGCTCAGTGTCATTAATTTGGCTGTGTACAGCTTCCCTGGGTGTGAACTGGTCGGGGTGCCATCACTCGCCGCAGACAAGGGCTGTTTCTCTTTCCCTATTCCATACTGTACTCTCTCTCTCCCCCTCCCTCTCTCTCTCTCCCTCTCTCCATCTCTCTCCATCTCTCTCTCTCCCTCCCTCTCTCTTTCTCTCTCTCCCTCTCTCCATCTCTCTCCCTCCCTCTCTCTCTCTCTTTCTCTCCCTCTCTCTTTCTCTCTCCCTCTCTTCATCTCTCTCCCTCCCTCTCTCTTTCTCTCTCTCCCTCTCTCCATCTCTCTCTCCCTCTCTCCCTCTCTCCCTCTCTCCCTCTCCCTACTGATGCTACCATTCACCACTTTGTAGTGCCCTAGATGTAGGCCATATAGTATTTGTTAATGTCACAAAGAGGTAGTTTCCACTCTGTCTGGCCCTCTGCACAAACACACACACACACACACACACACAGACACACGCACAAACACACAGACACACACACACACACACTCACACACACACACACACACACACACACACACACACACACACACACACACACACACACACACACACACACACACACACACACATTAAAACAGGGGTATCATCTCATGTCCTCTAGATGCGATTAGGGGATCTCTTGACCCAATTTCCTATGGCTTGCAATCCCCCCTCTGCTGCCCCCACCCCTTGTGTCAGCCAGCTGCCCTCTTCCAGGACAATCTCTCAGTCCCTCAGTCCCATCTCTCCCCCTCTCCCCATCTCTCCCCCTCTCTCCCCCTCCTCCCCTCTCCACTGTTCCCCCTGCTGCAGGTGCATATAACTCCTCTTTTCAACACGTATGGCGTCAACCTGAACACATGCCTTACATGCTGTTATAGGTTTGTGTGTGTGTATGTGCCTATATGTCATGAGCAAGCAAGCACACACACACGCGCGTGCGCATGAGTCAACGTCACTTCATGCACCTGACAGTCGTGACAGCCCGATGTCCCTTCAGGCG
>NC_045169.1:6163971-6171471 GCF_900700415.2 Clupea harengus
TTATTTCCTTTTACTTGCATGGCTTTACCTTTTCTTATCTCTGAGGTTGCTGAATGGACCTCATTTCCTCTTTTTCTTAAATACTTCTCCATTTGTAAAGGTTTCGCACACGACCACATCTTTTGTAGACTTCTCTTTGGAGAACATGAATCAAACTCCTCTTCAACAGCCATCACCCTCGTGCGTTCTTGTTTTTGAAGACCAGCCATCATAGTTACCCTTTAACTAGAATACGCATATATAATACACACGTCACATAATAGAATATACACATCTATAACATCATAACATACATACTGTATATCTCTGGTTTCATCCCCCTCTTGACAGAAGAGACTGAAGCTCTAAAGGTGTGTGGTCCTCTGTAGATACAGTGACGACAGCACAACACATGTGCCTACCTTTTCACCGTGAGTGTTCCAGATGAGGGGCGTGTGTGAGGGAAGGCTTACCCAGCAGGGTTTCCCATCCCTGGGGTAAAATCCTGTCAGGACTCCCTTTAAACCCCCTGGAGCTCTGATATACCCGCTTTTAAAAGACTTACACATTTCCTGTACTTTTGTTCACCCTGTTATTAGAGTGTGATATTTTGGTTGTGTGTGTGTGTGTGTGTGTGTGTGTGTGTGTGGTGTGTGTGTGTGTTGGAAAGTGAGTAATGTGTGTCTTTAGTGACTGCTGCGTGTTTTGTGTAAGCTCTGATTGGCTTTTCCTGTCGTGAGACCTTGGACTGACAAGAAAGACTGACTGAAATCTCCTTATCTATTTAGCATTGGAAGAGGGGATAAGCACACACACACACACACACACACACACACACACACACACACACACATACACACACATACACTCATTCTCACACACAGTTGTGCACACACACATACACACACAAACGCGGGCACACACACACACACACACACACGCGCGCGCGCGCTCACATGCTCAGTTGCACCTTTTATTCAGATGAGTTTCTCTGACTGTAAATGTAATAGTGTGAGTGCTAATGGATGCTAAGAGGACGCTAAAAGGCGGAGAGGGAGAGAGGTCCCTCCTCTGTGTCTCTCTTTGTCTGCTTTGCATAGATCTGTTGGTGACCTCTCCCCTCTCTCCTCTCATTTAAATGGGCTTTCGCCCAGTACCCAAAGCTGTGGCGTACAGTGCGTCATATCTCTCCATTTTATGGGCATACTGGAACACAGCGTTGACCCTCACTGGTCACTGTGTGTGTGTGGGTGTGTGTGTGTGGGTGTGTGTGTGTGTGTGTGTATGTGTGTGTGTGTGTGTGTGTGTGTGTGTGTGTGTGTGTGTGTCCTTGTTTGCTGTCCCTATTGGCTGCTGTCCAGCTGGCATGACTGAGGATGCGCATCTTTGATGTAATATTTGTCGATGGGGGTTGAAGCGTGTGTGTGTGTGTGTGTGTGTGTGTGTGTGTGTGTGTGTGTGTGTGTGTGTGTGTGTGTGTGTGTGTGTGTGCGTTGATGCTGTAAACAGTTCACCTAACCTGTCTGGGTCACTGGCTTGAGAGCTAATGCCCTCTACCATTCTTCTAACTCTTTCACTCTCTTTTTGTACTTTCTCTCTCACCATTCTCGGTCCTTCTCTATGCTGTTTACTGTCACATCTGTTGACTGCCACCTGCAGTGATGCCCTTATCTATCTGTCCCACACCTCTCTCTCTCTCTCTCTCTCTCTCCTCTCTCGCTCTATCATTCTATCGCTCTCTCGCTTTCTCTCTATCCCTGTTTGTTTTCCTGTTTGCTGTGCTGTCACCACTATAGCTGTTTCCATCTGGTTTCAGGAAAACAAAAAAACTGAGTTGGATAACTCACAGACAGATAGACAGATAAAGATAAAGAGAGATACAACGAGAGAGAGAGAGAGAGTAAAGGAATAATGTGATGGTTGACAGAAGCAACTACTGTGCCACAAACATTGAGTCTCATTTGGACCCAAACTTGGGTCGTTTCAGGTTTCCATGGAAATCTGTGATGTCAGTCAGAACACAACAGAGCATCAGACCAGACCTTTTGTCTTCCTGCAGCCCTTATCACTCGCCCTGTCTTTCCCCTCTGATGCTTCTGGCTTTGACTGGCCTCACAGTCTGTAGTCTTTTATTCCTTTATGACAAAGGAGTTTCCCCAGACATGGCCAGAAGTAAAAAATACAGGCAGGCAGCGAGGTGTTTTTGTGTTACGCTTCCGTGTTGTCTAGTTTCAGGTGTTTTTGTGTTAGGGTTCTGTGTTGTCTAGTTTCAGATGTTTTTGGAAAGATTGGCGAGACAAGGCTCTTGTTTGGACAAGACCTCAGCATCTGGTGTCATCATGGAGCTAAAAAGGGTGTGAAAGACCTGAACGTTTTTTAGGAGAGGACTCTCTCTCTCTCTCTCTCTCTCTCTGTCTCTGTCTCTCTGTCTCTCTCTCTCTCTCTCTCTCTCTCTCTCTCTCACACACACACACACATATACACACATGCAAGAAATAGGCAGAGAGATTCTGAGAGATCAGTTCTGCCCCCTCCTCAATCAGCCGGAATTGGGATGTTTACAAAAAAGAATTAATGTATAATTGCTTGTCTATATGTTGAAAATAGCGTTATCTCTGTGTGTGTGTGTGCCTGTGTATGGCTGTGTGTGTGTGTGTGCACTTTGAGTGTGTGTGTGTATGTGTGTGTCAGACACGGGAGACAACAGCTTTCATTAGAGATGTGCAGACAGCGTGTAATCCACACTGCTGATCACAGAGCAACCCCCCCCCACACCACCCCCACACACACACACACAGACACACACACACACACACACACACACACAGAGGCACAGAGAAGGAGGGAAACCTTAAGAGTTAGACAAAGGGTTCAAAGGAAGACAAACACAGAGGTAAAGCCGGGACTGTGTCATGCATGTGTGTGTGTGTGTGTGTGTGGTGTGTGTGTGTGTGTGTGGTTGTGTGGAGTCTGACCTGGATGTAAGGAGATAAAGGCTTGAGCAGCCAAGAAGGCTCATATACACACACACACACAAACATATTCACACACACACACACACACACACACACACACACACGTAATTACACATGCAAACACATACACACACACAGTGGGAGCTAGTTAGGCGGTGGTGAGTCTGTAATTAGGTTCAATTGCTTCCATTGCTTCCCCCCACCTCCAGTCTCTGGCGATCACACGATGTCTTTGACAGATGAGTCGTCTGGGAGACGCACTGCTGATTTAGCTTGGGTGCGCTCTGCTCAGATGCATCATGGGAGGACGAGGGGGTGCTGAGGACTGGAAGGACACGAATATAAGTAGGCACTTCAGACCGAGGAGACCAAGATAGATATAGATATGTAGATAAAGGTAGGTTGGTTAAGTGGGTTAGGAAGTAGATGAATAGTCTTATGTAATGTTAAAGGAATTGAATTTACCCCCAAATTAATTAACTGCAGAGGAACTCTGGCTCCTTGGCACATCAGTAAGAGTTGGAAAGTCCAGAGAAAAGTAGATAGATCCATGTAGACATGTAAACAACAGAGAGATGAGCTGGTTGATTTGTACACAGCTTGAATGAAATAAAACTCAAGGAATTGAATTAGCCTAAGATGAATCGATCTGTTCAGAGGAAAGCTGGCTGCCTGGCACATGAGATCAGGTGGCCTGGCACTCCTGGGCTGATGATCAGTTGGCCCGATCTGGAGCTCCACCTGGGCTCCCCTCTCCCTCGTGCTCTCTCTCTATTCACACACACACACACACACACACACACACACACACACACACACACACACACACACACACACACACACACACACACACACACACACACACACACGCACACACACACACAAAGGTCCCACTGTGCCCTGTTACCATCCTCACCTCCCCACCAGGACAGCCTCTCCTTATGAGCAATATCATAAAGAGCTGGGCAGCATGTGATTGCATGCACACCACACACACACACACACACTCACCACACACACACACACACACACACAACACACACACACACACACACACACACAACACACACCGCGTGATATGCCCGGTGCTTGAGTTATGATTCACTTCACTACAGGGAGGCATCATCTGAAATTTGTTGATTTGAAAGAGAGGCCTCTCTAAAAGAAAAAAAGTAAGTTGTTAAAAGTGTTCAGTAAAAGTGTTCACATGCTGTTTTCATCTTTCTTTGGTTATATGCACCTCATAATTCATTTTTCATGAACAATAATAATGACTACTTCTTTGACTTTTATCAAAGTCAACAGATGTATAAATATTGATATTTTCTTTAATTGAATCTGGGCAGCTGGCTTCTAATTGGTTGGGATGAAAGACTCTGCTGAGGAAATGTGGGGTCACTGAGGGCGAAGGTCAAAGGTCAAGAAGGGGTGTCTCATGTATCTAAATGGCCCTAAATGGAGGTCTGTGTGGGAGATAGTGTTACCCCCATGGGGAGGGCACTTAACCTCAATCTGCTTCCCCTATAAATCTTGTCGAGGCCTTGAAACGTGCAAGGTCGTAAACGGCGCATCATCGAAAAAGGGACGGCTGTTGATTTGAGGCTTCTGCCGCTGCCTCCACCTTCGCCTCCCTTCATCTGTCTTTTAATCGGGTGTTGGTTTTGCTTATCTGCTTGACGAATGTTGCTTACCATTTCCTTAGCTTCATGAGTTGTTCTTTCCCTTCCATCAGTCACTTGGTTCTCTCTTCTTGCCCCCTCCATCACCCTGCCCTCCAACCTTCACTCTCTCCTCTCTCTCTCTCTCTTCTCTCTCTCTGTCTCTCTGTCCCTGTCTCTCTTTCTCTCACTCTCTCTCACTCTCTCTCTCTCAGCTTTATAATGCGTTCTGAGGGTCGGTTAGATCATGCTTCAGTGATCCAAACTGACCTGAGGACTTTTGAGTGCTTCCATTTATATCAAGTGTTGTTTACTCTCTTCCCCTCTCTTTCTGTCTCTCTCTCTCTCTCTCTCTCTCTCTCATTCTCTCTCTCTCTCTCTCATTCTCTCACTCTCTATCTCTCACTCACTCTGTCGGTCTCTCCAGACATCAGCATTGTATCTTCCCTTCAATATGCTGTTGCACCGGTACAGACTTCCTCCTTTGTTAGACTATCCACAGCCATACTCACTGATGGATAGACAGACAGACAGACAGACAGACAGACAGCTCGTGGGGAGAGCAAATGAACCACACCGTGCATATTGAAGCACCAGGTTCCGCAGGAAAAGGGAGGGGGAAAAACCACTTTCCGTTTGAGAGGTTGAAGTTAGGCCTGCACCTGCAGATGGCTGCTTTGCATGGGAGCACTCGCTCAGCAGATGGAGGCTGACTCGCTGTCATGTTTGTTTCTCTCTCTCTCTCTCTCTCTCTCTTCTCTCTCTCTCTCTCTCTTTCCCTCTCTCTTCTGCTCTCACTTTCTCTGCTCTCTCTGTGACCTCTCTGCTTCCTGTAGCGATATGCAAAAAGCTATTTACCACAGCAACAGGGGAGGGACTGAAAGGGGCGAAAAAGCAATTCTGCTTAACCTTGAGGTGGAGTGAAGGCCTCGGCTGGTTTGGCAGTCGAGAGAGATAGCTGGAGAAGAGTAAGAGGAGAGAACAGAAAGAAGAGAATAGAGATTAGAGGAAGAAAGTGAGGGAGAGAGAAAGACTGATAGCACTTATAAGCGTATCTGTGTTTGTCCACCAACCTCTTCCTCAGCGTCTTTCTCCGTCTCTGACTGAGAGGGTTTGGTTTTGTAAAGGCGTGGGAGGTTTTAGAGCAGTTTGTTAAGTTTCAGAGCTGTGATTGTGTCGACCGTGAAGGCCATTCACACGCCGACACCATCGACAACCCCACCAGGGAACAGCACTCCTTTCATGAGCCATAACCAGGTGGGAAAGAGAACAGCATCTCAAGAGGTTTGGTCCTGCCTTATGGCGCAGTCAATATGGCTCCTCTCAAAACTCTGTCACCGAGTGTCATCATTCTCCCACAAAAACCTTCCCAGCATCCTCTTGTTACGGGCTTATATTATGGAAACCTGCCAACTTGCCCCAGAATCCTCTCTGCTGCGGCTTTCCTTCACTGACTGTCACATTCTCAGCGTCCTCTCATCTTCTCTGCCACTTGACTCCTCTCCAGGTCAAGAAGAGAACTCTTTTTTTTTTCACAACCGGCTCTCAGTAGTCCAAGAGGAATGCCACTCATACCGCCCCCCACACCCCCCCTCTTCAGGGGCAGAAGGACAAAAACACAAGTTCCCCCCTCTTCAAAGTCCTCCGGAGTATCTCTGAGCTAAATGGAAAGCCAGAGATTCCCAGAGTGCCGGTGAGGCCCTGGCCGTCCAGCTCCCTTCTATCTCTGTCCCAGGAGGGTATGGATGAATGAGGGGCAAGGTTGGGGATCTCTTCCTCCCGAGAGAAAGTTCTCCTCGCTGGGGGGAGAGCGGGCCGGGGGATAATGGGCTTTGTCAGCTAACTGCTCTGGAGCCCGGGACGACTGGGAATTGCACAGCTGAGGGAGCCACGGGTGGCTGGAAGACGTCCAGAGGACCGGCATTTAGGAGCTGGAGAGGAGGTGAGATAGGGAGTACAAGAGAAGGGGGAGAAAGATGGAGAGATTGAGAGACGGATGTTTAGAAGCAGACAGATAGATAGACAGAGATGCGCACAGGGAAATGAAGGGACAGATTCCGGTTCCTGAACAGATGGAGCAGTCATACCCAGATACACACAAACGCACACGTACACACACACACACACACACACACACACACACGCACACGCACACGCACACACGCACACACACACACAAACACAGTCACCCTAAGGGCCGCACTGTGCAGCAGACAGTGCAATGCTCTTTAGTGTTGTCTAATGTGTTTCAATGGTTTTAGGCCCTTGCTGTAGGCCTTTGGAGAGGGTGTTGAATCAGGGGGGGGGGGGGTGATGTGGGTGGGAATAACTCCAGACATGCTTTAACTCTGACCCCCTGAAGGCAGGCTGGGCATGTATGTGTGGGTCTGTGCTGTGGGAGGCGGGATGGGAGGGGAGGGGGGTACATTTAGTTGGATGGGCTTTTAGGATGCAATGGTAAATTAGGCTGAATTATGCTCTGGTGACTCTTTTGTCTGTGTCTTTTCATGCCCTCGTGTACACATGTCTCTCTGTTTGCCCTGCGTGATGAGTGTCTCACGCCGTGATCTGATTGACCCCCAGAGTCCATGCAGATCTTTTGGAAAATGGCACAGCGTGGACTGTTGCTCTCATGCACGCACGCACTCACGCACTCACGCACACACACACACACACACACACACACACACACTGAGATGCACAAAAGCCATTTGTTCGTTCGCACTCTGTCACTTCTTAGAAGGGAGGCCAGGACAACGATGTATCTCTCTCTCTCTCTCTCTCCCTCTCTCTCTCTCTCTCTCTCTCTCTCTCTGTGTGTCTGACAGAGAGTTAGAGACAGACAAGTAATCTTGAATCTTAAGGCTGTGCTTTTTAGGCTGTGTGTG
>NC_045169.1:6173971-6186471 GCF_900700415.2 Clupea harengus
TCTTTTTTTTTTTTTTACATACGGCTTGGCATCTTACCACCGTGGATGACTAATGGCTCTCCCCCATGGCTATGGCCACTGCTACACCAACAGCCTCTCAGTCATCAGACACTGCCATTTGTGTTGAGGCCCATCGCTCGAAGTTAAGAGAAAAGCTTGAAGGGCCTGGATCTCCCCTGGCTCCTCATGTTATTTCTGACACATTTCCAAGGCTTCATGCCAGACGTGCTCCCCCTGGAGTTGTTGGTGCTATCTGCATGACGTTTCATTTATAACTCATCTCTACAATTGGTCCACACAAGTTCCTGCAGGGGATTGGGGAAGATTGTCTGGTGTGCCACGCAGGCCAAAGGGCAGGATCTGATACTGAAAAAAAGTCATTTTCTCTCTTGTTGTCTTTCTCTGTCTTCCTTTGTCCCCCGTTGTCTTTCATTGTCACCGTGTCCCTTTGTTGATCTGTCTCATCCTCTCTTTCATACTCATGTCATCTCTCTCTCTCTCTCTCTCTCTCTCTCTCTCTCTCTCTCTCTCTCTCTCACACACACCCGCACACTTGGGCTATTCAGCCTCCACCTAGTCCTCCTGGTTTTCTCCTAAAGGAAACTAAAGTGTGTTGAAGAGTCTGTCATGTTGCATAACCAAAGCATGAAGGCGATGGGCCATTTTTAGCGTTTTCCTCCCCAAACCCTGCGCAGACTGAGGTGGATGTGGCAAAACGGTTTGGACAGGCGAACACGAAGCCTCCTCTGAAGATGATCTGCCTCCCTCCCTCTCTCCCTACACGCCAGTTGTGGTGGGGGTTTGAGTGGAGGATTGCTTGGTGCCTAGCAACAACCTCCTGCCCTTTAACCCCTGGCCCTGGTCAGATTGATGAGCAGAGTGACGTGTGTGTGTGTGTGTGTGTGTGTGTGTGTGTGTGTGTGTGGTGTGTGCATAGTGGGTGTGTGTTGTTGCTCCGTCTGTCACTCTGACACACAAACGTGTGTACACTGCTTTTCACTGCACCGTATGGGAGAGGGATTAGATAGAAAGAAGGACCTCATGACCATTGCAATCGCGTGTGAACATTTCTTGGGCTATCTGGTGGCTCCCATATTAACAATAGTTATGTGCTAGCCTCTTAGACAGTAGCACCATATTAACACTAGTCATGTGCTACACTGTAAGACAGTAGCACCTTATTATCAATAGTCATGTGCTAGTCTGTTAGACAGCAGGACCATATTTTTATGTTTGAACACGCATTCAATACATGAATAAAGGCGATGTGTTTCTTGAGACACCTGGGGCTTTTGAGTGGGGCGGTGTGGGTGTTGATGTGTGGAGGGTATTGATGCTCGCACAGATACACAGGCGGGTGTTTCTGGCCGTGGGCTCATCTGTTTGTTGTTACTGAACACATGACCTGGTTCTACCAGTGTGTGTGTGTGTGTCTGTTTTTGAAGATCACTCATTTGGGGTTGTTTACATGTCATGTACATGGGGGACATGTCAGAAATGGAGGGAGGGGGTGTCAGGGTGGGGACTGGTTCACCATAGAGGTGTTTATAAGCCCCTCCTCGTCACCATCAACGGTCGAAGCCTGGAATCTCGTGCCGGGGATTAATTAAGGACCAGGAAGTGGGTCATGGCCGATCTTTCTTTTTTTCCTGAGGAATAATGCAGAATTCCTAACCCTCTCTTGTTTTCCCATCCTCTCCTTGGTGACCTGTTTTTTTCCACACCCCCTCAAGGACGGAGGAGGAGGAGGAGGAGGAGAGAGTGAGCTCTTAGGATCATGGGAAGAAAACAAAACCCAATTGATCATCTACAGTATTAGACGGTACTGTGAGGAGGCTCATGGTGATTTAGTAACCCCAAATAGACCAAGGGTCTCCTTAATGAAAACAGAGATTACACTCGTCTCATATGGACCTGTTTAATTCAATCAAATGTATTATGACGATTCAGTGCAATTGCATCTGTTGGTTTGGGAAAGTAAGTAGGATAACTGATCGAGTCCTTATCTTTATGGCTATATGTAGGAGAAAGTTTCTTGACTTCATATCTAGAAATCATCACAAGTAGCAGTTTTTTCTGATCTGTTTAATACCCCAATGGCCGTTAAGCTTTTCAGGGATAGGAGTAGCGGTGAGATAAACTCCAGGGCCGGCTAGCGCCTCTTCCGGGAACGCTGCTTTATCAGAGCCAGAGCCAAAATACATAATTTACTGCATGCCGTTACTCTTAAATATCTCCTCTTACCTCAGGAACACGCTGTTCCCATCCCATCATGTTCTGTGTATACAATCTCACCAGTAGATGGTCCAAGGGCAGATTAAATATATATATATTTTAAGCACTTATATATTAAACACATATACTCTCTCATGCGCGAGCCAGCAGTTATATAAATACACCTTCGCACGTTCAAGACACAAAAACACACACACTCACAGTTGCAGACACACTCACAGACATGCTTACACACACACACCACACACACACACACACACACACACACACACACACACACACACACACACACACAACACACACAGTGATGCTTACACATACACACACATACACAGTGATGCTTACACATACACACGCACACATACACACACAATGATGCTTACACACACACTCGCACACACACACAGTGATGCTTACACACACACACACACACACACACACACACACACACACACACACACACACACACCAAACACACACAGTGATGCTTACACATACACACACATACACTGTGATGCTTACACGACCACGCACACAGCACACAGTGATGCTTCTACACCATACAGGCACCAGGACACACACCACACGAGTATGCTACCGACACACACACAAACACACACACACATACATACACACACACACACACTGATTGGTGGTGTAACGTCGGTGTTGGCTGTGCTGCCCTGTGGAGCCGTGCAGCGCTATGAGCTGGTGGATGAAAGCTCCAGGCAGAGCCTCCATCTAATCCTCTTGGGCACGGGCGAATTTAGGGCAAGCCCGATTAGTGCCGGCCCCACACACGCTTATTCAGGCCTGGCGGAGTGGAGAAGAGAAAGAGAGGAGGAAGGAGGGAGGGAGAGAGAGAGAGAGAGAGAGAGGGGAAGAGGAAGTGATGGTGCGAGGGGGAGCCACAGAAACCAGGCAGAGTTTTGGGAAGGAGAGAGGAAAATAAACAGAAGTGGTTCGAGGGGTTCAAAGGCGATGCTAGCCTCCACACACACCTCAGCACATTCATGTTTTTTTCTCCTCCTTTTCTTGCTTCCCCTCGTCCCACCGGACCTAATGCCTAGTAATCCCAGGCCTCTGGGGGGGGTCACTAACCAGCCCACTGAGGGAGAAAATTCAAAGGAAGCTGACACGGTGTCATGGCACATCGCCTTTGAAGTGTCCCGTGCTAAGACCTAGCGTAGTGTAGCACACAGTAGCGCGCAGGAGAGTGGCGTATGCTGGACACAGCTAAGGTTTAGCATGGTGCTAGTTAGCGGCGCTAGCGGCTCATTCATTCAGGTGATGCTGTTGGAATTTCTTTTACCGTATCTACATTTCAAACAATGTCGGGAAGAAGATCTGAATGTATTCTAAACGATCTGCTGTTTATCCAAGGTGTTCACGGTCAAGGAACAACATTATATATATCAAAGGGAATGTCTTTGTAAATTAAGCAGTGAGACTACAACCCCCCCTCTCATACATACACACACATACGCGCACACACACATACGCCCGCACACACACACACACACACACACACACACACACACACACACACACACACACACACACACACACACACACACACACTCACACACACACACACACACAGTCTCCTCTCCCTCTGTGTACCGCAAATGCCGGATGTGTCCCAGTGCTTACCCCCTGCCATCAATCAGTGGATAAACAATGCTTTTCACAATGACAATGAGAGGGGTTAACCAAACACTCACAACATGAAGCCCAGTGAGGCCTCTCCCTCTCTCTCTCTCTCTCTATCTCTCTCTCTCTCTTTCTCTCTCTCCCTCTCTCTCTTTCTCTCTCTCTCTGTCTCTCTCTCTCGTCAGCTGCCATTGCACATAGTCCCAGCGGTGTACACACACACACACACACAAGACACAAGACAGGTCTAAGTGATCACACAAGATCACAAGTCCCCAACAAGTGGAGGACAAAGGGACAGACCTGAGTGCTGAAGTGGCTCCAGGAGTGATGAGGGGGACCGAGAGAGAGAGAGAGAGAGAGAGAGAGAGAGGGACAGAGAGAGGGAGGGAGAGAGGAGAGAGAGGGAGAGAGAGAAAGAGAGAGAGGGAGAGGCCTCGCTGGGCTTCATGTTGTGAGTGTTTGGTTAACCCCTCTCATTGTCATTGTGAAAAGCATTTCATATGTTTCATGTGATCACTCTTAAAATGTGGACAGAAGGCCAGCCACTGCCAAGGCGCTGACGTGTACTTGTGTTTTTGGTTTGAGCCGCGGTGAACCATAGTGTCCTCAGCCATATGTGTGTTTTCTATAAATTATAGGTTGTGTGCTACTGTTAGGGCTCAAAGGTCTGTATGTGTATATATGTGACTGTGAGGGTGGGAGACAGAAAGAGAGTGCGTGTGTGTGTGTGTGTGTGTGTGTGTGTGTTGTGTGTGTGTGTGTGTGTGTGTGTGTGTGTATTGTGTGGGCGGGTGGATGTCTTGAAGGACTAGGGAGTACCAGCAAACCTCTGAACTGGAAGAGTAGCCTCCGAACTCCATTGTGTCCTCATCTCCATTGTAAAGACTCACAATACGGACACACTCCCACCAGAACCTGTGGAGGAGAGATGAACACCCCTTACAACACACACACACACACACACACACACACACACACACACACACACACACACACACACACACACTAACACAAACACTCAGCCAGCTGTGTCCCGTCCTTCAGCAAGGCGTCCATGGAGAACGAAGGCTGTGTTTGCTTTTGTGTGTGTGTATTTTGTGTGTGTGCGCGCACGTGTGTGTGAGTGTGTGTATATGCGTTTTTTGTATGCTTGTGTGCAGGATGAGTGTACTGAAAGGGTTGAAGGGCGCAGATGGCAAGAAAACACCTCATGTGCAGAACAGATAGAACCCTAAGGTATATATATATATATGTGTTTATATATGTGTATATATAGAGAGAGAGAAAGAGAGAGAGAGAGAGAGAGAGAGAGAGAGAGAGACTGCCTCATGTGCACATGATCTGTATGGAAGGAAACCTTCAGGTTGATGATAGTAGATGGCGCACACAGACAGTACAGCTGTAAAGTGCACTAATAGGCGTTATTATGCTATAAAGGCACGCCTTGTAATGAGCGCTGGGGAAGTGCCGCGGGCGTCTTCTCAGATGCCTGTCACAAAGCCTCGCTCCTGCCCTCAGGCTGGGGGCTGGTTAAGTAATGCAGCTTCTAAAAAGGTCTCTCTTTCTCTCTGTGCGTGGTGTGCGTGTGTGTGTGGTGTGTGTGTGTGTTGTATGCATGTTTGGATTTATGTATGTATTGGTGTGTGTGTGTGTTTTATGTATGTATTGGTGTGTGTGTGTGTGTGTGTGTGTGTGTGTGTGTGTGTTTTATGTATTGCTGTGTGTGTGTGTTTTATGTATGTGTTGGTGTGTGTGTGTGTGTGTGTGTGTGTGTGTGTGTGTTTTATGTATGTATTGCTGTGTGTGTGTGTTTTATGTATGTGTTGGTGTTTTTGTGTGTGTGTGTGTGTGTGTGTTTTATGTATGTATTGGTGTGTGTGTGTGTGTGTGTGTGTGTGTGTGTGTGTGTTTTATGTATGTATTGGTGTGTGTGTGTGTGTCTCAACCCCATCTGATAAATATGCATGTCCGGCGAGATAAGGGAACCATCTCCAGACCTCCACAGCACATCAGTCAGGGGGTCCCACTCTCCCCTCTCTCTGTCACTGAGCGCCTCTTCAAAGCACACGGAGGAGTAGACAAGGGCAGGACATCTCTATCTGTTCTCTATCAGCCCCCCCCCCCTTTCCACCCCTCCCACCCCCCTGTTCCTCCCTCTTCCTGGAGGAGGGCAGCAGGGCAGGGTGGGCACCCTTGACCCCAGCGGTTGGGAGGGGGAGAGGGGGTGGGGGGGGTGCTGTCGCACAGCTCTGCGGTCCCCAGACTGACTGACTCGCTTTTTCTGGCAAATATAATTTATCAAAAACTGACTTTAGGTTATCGCAGTGTGTAGTGGTTGTGTTTTTATACTGTCTTGTGTGTGTGTGTGTGTGTGTGTGTGTGTGTGAAAGAGAGACAAAGATAAAGATGGCATATGTCTATGTGTATGTAGGGCAGTATGTGTGTTTTTTTTGGGTGTGAGAAACAGGAGAGGATGAGAAAAAATGAGAGGAAGAATGTTTGCATATATGTCTCTGTGTGTGTGTCTGTCTGTTTGTGTGTGTGTGTCTGTGTGCTTGTGTGTGTGTGTCTGTGTCTGTGTGAGTGTGTGTTTGAGAACGACAGCAATGTTTGTGTGTGTCCATGGGATCGTGTTTGACAGCACTAATGTTAGCCTGGAGGTCTGGAGAGGCCCCGTGGGGGGGGGGGGGGGCGCTGTCCCTCCTGGCCCCCACTTTGCCCTCTCCTCACCGGGGGGCAGACCTGCAGAGATGGGGCTGGAGCACCAGCAGGGCAGTCACAGCAGAGCGATAGGGACAGAGGAGACACCAGGCCACGGGGCCTGTCGGCTAATATTTAGCATTTAGCATGGACAGAGGGCGACAGGGGGAGAGAGAGAGAGAGAGGAGAAAGGACAGGAGAGATGGTGAGGTGGGGCGCTGGTGTCTGTGTGACAGACGGCTGCCGTACTCTTTCTTTTTCTCTCCGTCAGACTCGGTGTGACTGCACCGGTCAATCGGGTTCAAGCCTAGAAACAACCCTACCCACACACACACACGCACACACACACACACACACACACACACAAACACACACACACAAACACTCAGGAAAAGCCTCCTGGGTGTTTTTGTGTCCATATGCACCCCCCCCCCTCCTGCTGGGATGCACATTAGCCAGTAAACACCGACTCTCCCACCGACCGCTCCCCTCTGGCCAGTTGTTGTGCTGTAGAAACAGCACCATCCAGCCAACTTACACACACACACACACACACACACACACACACACACACACACACACACACACACACACACACACACACACACACGCACACACACGTCTGCTTGAAGGGAATGGGAAGTGACTTCTGATGTCCACCAGACTAGCGACAGTCACTCCCGCCCAGAGCACCATGAAAATGGAGGAATTTCTCCTGAGTTTTACCCACAACAGTGACCAGGTCGGCTTTCCAGGGGCGGAAAAACAGCATTTTTTTTACACGGCATTCAAATGGTTCACTTCACTTTGACCCGTGGGTTGAGGGAGTTTGAAATCCAGTTAGACTCAGCTGGTAAAGAATGGGAGGATTTATTTCCCTGCGTAAGATGGATGTCTGTTAGTGCTCCCCACCATCACCTTATGAATTGTGCCCCTTTTGACCTGGAATTGTTCAGCCTGTAATGAATGGCCTTTCATCAGGTGGATGGCCAAGAGGCAGTCCATCAGTCTTAATGAAACTGGATTTGTGTCTAACCCCCAGCTTGGCACACAGAATAGCAGATGGGGAGTTTCTGCACGTTTTGGAAACGTTCCACGAAGATTGACGGTACCAGGAGAGATCTAGTAATCCCAGGAACAAAACGTATCAGTCTGCACTGCTACATGATAGTCCAAGACTGATGTTGAAGTAAATACACTTTGTGTGTTCAGACCTTGATCGCTGGCCCAGGCTTTGACATAAATACAACTGGGGTAGGTTTCTACCTTAAAGACAGGAAGTAGAGGTCATGATGAGTGTGCCTGAATCAGCTCGCCAGTTTGGAGAGCTTTTTCCTGATTGGCCCTTGTCTTATCAGTTCTCCATGATTCATGGGCCATTGATGTTCAATGGGTCAGACTGACAAGTCCTATCTCAGCACAAGTGGGGGGATGACAATGGCATTTCAGCCCAATTTCGTTCTCTTCTCTGCAAATGCTGAGAGAGCTCTCTCTCTCTCTCTCTCTCTCTCTTTGTCTGTCTGTCTCTTTCTCTCTGTCTCTTACACCTTTCTTTTTCTTTATCACTCTTTCTTTCCATCTCCCTCAGAGGCACTTCACATTCCTTAGAAAACGAATACATTGGAAAAAAACATGAAACCAATAACATAGACTACAGCTTTCCTATTCCCAAGCTGTGACCTTATTCTCAGAATTCCTAGATTCGGAACCAGATAGTGAAACACTCTGTATGCCCAGGGGAGTTCCCTTTACTGCTGATACCCCCTCTTCCTTGACACCATGACTGATCACCTCTCTCCCAGGCCTGGTCTACCTGGCAAGGATGTATGCACTGTGTGAAAAGTGCAGCGATAGTAGAAGTGACGCTGGAAATCACTACGCTAGATTGGCTTTACCACCAAGAGACTAGAGGTAAATCGAGGGCAAGGCAGTGCATTATAAGGGCAATTTAGCCTCAGGCTGTACTGTTTAACCCACTCAAGACCCAGGCTGCGCCTTACACTGTTTTTCAATGACCAGTTCAGGGGCCGATGGAAGTCTTTGTGTGGTTTGCGCTGTAACACCATGAGCAGCGAAGGACGCGGTTGTGATCCAGGGGCAGGTGTGGGTGTAATGAGGCCCACACGCAGACAACAAACACAAATGATAATCAGGGCAGGAATCAGAGGCTTCTCCTCCCCGCCCTCCTTTTTTCCCCCTCTCAGGTGGGTTTTTTTCATGGGTGATTAACGTCTCCCGCTTCTGACTGCATTAACGCTGCAGTCTAGTGCTTGCAGACAAGCCCTTCCCAGCAAACCTCACCTCTTGCTTTTTTTTTTATTACTCCAATTCCCAGCGTCCCTCAGCAGTCAACTCCAATCTGTGTGTGCTCATGCATCGCCTACATTTGCCTCTGTGTGGCCATGCAGTCTGCAATCAGTGTGGGATAGCTTACCAGAGAGGGAGGGTGAGAGAGAGAGAGAGAGAGAGAGAGAGGAAGAGGGAGGGAGGGTGAGAGAGAGAGAGAGAGAGAGAGAAAAAAATAAATAGGCAATAGGGTTTTGAAGAAAGTAACAAAAAAAAGTTTTCAAACAAACAGTAGCATTTCGAAATAAACAAGTGTTCTGATGCAAGCCAAAATCATTCTGAAAAAAGTACGCAAGCTCAAGCAAGCAGTGACATTTTGAAATAAACAAATCTTTAGGTTTGGATTACAGTGTTTTGACACAAGAAAGCGTGTTTGCAAGTAATCAATTGCATTTTGAAGTAAGCAACAGAATTCTGAGGTAAACCATAGCATTGCGAAAGTAAGGAAGAGAAGCTCAAAGTAACCACTGGCATTTTGAAGTAAACAACAACATACTGGACTAAGTGTTGGCAGTTTGAAGTAAGTGAACAGTGTTCTGAGGTAACAAATATGCTTCGTAGAACACCTAAACCCACCCCCTTACCTCAGAATTCTCGCGATGTCTTTCCGTCAAACCTCTCTCTCTCCCTTCATCCCTCCCTCCATCTCTCTGTCCCTCACACATTGCTCATTCATGTTTAATGGGCTCAGAGTGAATGAATGATTCATGTGTTGAGTGGCTCTGGGTTTGGCAGCTCCTTGGGCCATGGCAGAGGAGAGAGAGAAAGAGAGAGAGAGAGAGAGAGAAAGAGAGAGTGAGAGAGAGACAGTGGCAGTCAGGCTTCACAGAGCTGCCAGAGCAAGGGGGATCATCACACACACACACACACACACACACACACACACACACACACACACACACACACACTCCACCCCACTCGTGCAAACAGGTGAGGAGTCATATCACACTCCTCTCCATTATGATATCAGTGAGAAGGAGAGAGAGAAAGGGAGAGGGAGTCTAAGTATCTATGCAGAGTGTGTGTGTGTGTGTCTGGTAAATGATGTGTATCTATGTATCTATGTACACACTCTGGGAGGGAGCATGTGTGTGTGTGTGTGTGTGTGTGTTAGCTATGCAAACATTGGAGGGTGCTTGGGGTTTTGGGGGCTAATTGTGTTTAACTTCACCCGCTGCGCTTCTCGGTAAGAGTCTTAAAGGGCTCTTTGTTTGTCTTCCAGTCTCTCTCTCTGTCTCCTCTCTCTCTCTCTCTCTCTGTCTCTCTCCCTCTCTCTCTCTCTATCTCTCTCTCTCTTTCTCTCCCTTCATTTCATCCCTGCTCACACCCTTCTCTTTCACTCTCATCTCTGTCATCTGTCATTCTCTCCCTCTATTTCATGCTTACCTGCCATTTCTTTGTCCCTCCCTTCTCTCTCTCTCTCTCCCTTTTTTTTCTCTCTCTCTCTCTCTCCTTCTCTCCCTCTCTCTCCCCCCTCTCCCTCTGCCCTACTCTTGATTGGTGAGTGTAATCAGGTGGTGGGGTGTGTCATGAGGTTGTGGTGGGGTGCAGATGGTGGAGCTCCAGGAAGCAGAGCCACACGAGGTGCGTCCAGTGGGGGGGAAATATTCCTGGAGGGAGGGAGAGCAGAAATGTGTGGAAGAAGGACATTTCTTCAGACCTTCCCCCAGGGGTCAGTGTCACAATCCGTCTGCGTCCGTCCCGAGCATCTGGTGCCTTGTCACTCATTTGGGACGACAGACGTGGCAGAGGAGTAGGGTGCAGGAAGGAGGGGTGGCGGAGTGTGTGTGTGTGTGTGTCGGGAGGGGGGCTCTTTGGCATCCCCTGAAGCGCAGATGGAGGGACCAAAAGAGAAGGACGAGAAGGATTTCTGGACATGAAGACAGCGACAGAACAGACCTCTCTCATCTCTCGTCTCATAGCACATTCCACACACACACACACACACACACACACACACACACACACACACACACACACACACACACACACACACACACACAAACAAACACACACACACAAACACACACACACACACACACACAAACACACTACCCCCCCTCTTCCTGCCACTCCACAGTCATTTGAAAATCTGCAATTGCGGGAGTAACCATCACTTGTGCGATCAAATTTGTTTTTAGACTAGCGTGCAAACCCAAAATCGCAGGCCTTTAAAGACAGGTTTCGGAGGGGGAGGCAGGGTGTTGCGTCGTTTCAGGTTTCACGTCCCCAACGGCGTCCTCGCTGTTTTGTCAGTAATCTTGCACATCCCAAAAGCCGAGTGACTCTAATCTGCACCGACTCCAGGGACCTCCTTCAGAAACCATCGTCACAGTCGCATACAGTTTGTGCGCTTTTCCAGAAACACTTTCTATTTCATCCAACCCCCCCAGCCACACACCCGACCCCCCCCCCCCCCACCACACACACACACACACACACACAAAAAGCAATTTGCATGTCACCAGACGAGTGTGGTGAAGAGAAAGAACGAGAGAAGAGCCTCTTTGCATAGGAGACATCCATAATCTCTGGTGGATGACGTCAGGCACAGCTGCGGGAATGTGAGCGTCTGGATGAATCCCATATTGTGCTCTGCTAAAGGCCGCCCTGAGGTGTGTGTGTGTGTGTGTGTGTGTGTGTGTGTGTGTGTGTGTGTGTGTGTGTGTGTGTGTGTCCAGTGCTTTTGGGCCCCAGCTAAGTAGCTTTGCGGCTCCAACTCAGGCCTAATAGTCCGTGTAATATCGCTGTAAGCAGGGACGGATTGATGAGACACTCCTAATTACCAAATGCAAATGGTGCTGTGAATCATGCAAAACCAGTATTTCAACATCAGGCATGGAGGCTGCTCTCGTGTTGTGTGTATTGCTTCCAGTCCAGCTGGATCCGAGTCTGTTGTTTGTGCTGCCTTTGTGATGCTAACATGCTAATAAGCTAACCGCTGTTCTATGGGTGTGGTGCAGGTCTTAGGCTGGCGTTAAGCAGGGTGCACATGCCACAGGGCCCATGGAACACAACAGAGACATTACAGCCAGGGTTATATAATCTGATTAATCGTCTGGGTATTATAGTACATTAACCCCTGCTTGTCAGCCATACGCATTACCGAGTTATTAAGACACTGGGATTAAGTGAATGTGTATACGCACTAACATACACACACACACACACACACACACACACACACACGTTCACACATGGAACTGAGGTCATCGTGACACACAGCTGTGTCCTCGTCATTGTAAACAGCTGCGACTAACACGTATGCACAGACACAAACACACACAAACACACACAAACACGCCCACTCTTCAGAAGTAAATTCTTTAATATTTGAACGGTTCTCCCTTATTTAAATATAGGAAAGGACTGGCAATTCAAGGCCCTGGTTTATCCTGCTGTGGTATATTAGGACTGGTACAAGAAAAGAAAGAAGGCCTATGCCCTGGGGGAGAGAGAGAGAGAGAGAGAGAGAGAGAGAGAGAGAAGGAGAGAGAGAGAGAGGACGGGGGTTCAGATAGAGATGAAAGGGTCATTAATCTGGTCACATGTGCTGGACAACC